>NC_079910.1:19236310-19380660 GCF_024868665.1 Triplophysa rosa
AAAAAAAAGGCTTTGGATGATATGTTGGGGTTTAAGGCACAGGGTGCACTGGTACGTTCACGTTTTCAAAATGTGACGCACATGGATGGCCCGACCAAATATTTTTTTGGACTTGAAAAGAAAAATGGTCAAAGAAGAATTATACATTCCTTGTTATCTGAATCTGGTACAGAACTTACAAATGTCAAGGAAATTCGGAAAAGAGCAGTGAATTTTTAGTTGGAGTTGTACAAGAGTGAATATGTGGAGGTCAGTGGAATTGCCAGAGAGTTTTATGTAGGTCTGCCTAAAGTTCCGGATAAGGATAATGCGGAACTGGAAAAACCTTTGACTAAAGGTGAACTGTTTGTTGCCCTGAACAGTATGGAGTGTGGTAGGGCCCCAGGGATAGATGGTATTCCTGTGGAGCTTTACAAGACAATCTGGGATGTTTTAGGGGATGATTTGCTAGCAGTACTCAACGACAGTATGACCAAAGGGTCATTGCCTACAAGCTGCAGGAGAGCAGTCATTACGCTTTTACCGAAGAAAGGTGACCTAAGAGACATAAAAAACTGGCGACCCGTGTCACTCTTGTGCTCCGATTTGAAGATTTTGTCCAAGACTTTGGCTATTAGATTAAGAGAAGTGATTGGTCGGGTCATTCATGTAGAACAGACATATTGTATACCTAATAGATCTATTTTTGACAATGTTCATTTGATCAGAAATATTCTAGACATCTCTAGATCTTTAGACTTGAATTGTGATCTTATTTCTTTAGACCAAGAAAAAGCCTTTGATCGGGTGGAACATGAGTATCTATGGCAGACGTTAAGAGAATTTGGATTCAATCCAAAGTTTATTGAAATGATTAAGGTGTTGTATGGAAATATTGAGAGTATACTTAAAATTAATGGAGGGTTGAGTACTCCTTTCAAAGTTACGAGAGGTATAAGGCAAGGGTGTGCTTTGTCAGGCATGTTGTATGCTTTGTCTATTGAACCCTTGTTACCAAGAATTATAGCAAATATTGATGGATGGAGTATACCAAATTCTGAGGTCAAGGTCAGGTTGTCAGCTTATGCTGATGATATTATTGTTATGGTTAAAAAACAAGAAGAAATAAACATTTTGCAGAGAATAATCAATGATTTTGGAAAAAAGTCTTCAGCAAAGGTAAACTGGTTAAAAAGTATGGCTATAGTGTGTGGGCGGGGGGAGAGAAGATACCTTCCTAAGCTTCCTGCTGGACTTGAATGGAAGAAAAGAGATTTTAAATATTTGGGTGTATTTCTTGGAGATGATTCAGTACAACAAAAAAACTGGGAGGGTGTCCTGGAGAAGACAAAAGGAAAATTAGAAAAATGGAAATGGCTTTGGACAAAAATGTCATTTAGAGGAAGAGTTATAGTTATTAATAATTTGGTGGCCTCAACATTCTGGCATCGGCTAGCATGTATTGAACCCCCAAATGGACTCCTTGCAAAACTGCAGACAATAATAGTGGACTTCTTTTGGACTAAGTTTCATTGGGTACCGCAGAGCATTCTATATCTTCCTAAAGAAGAAGGGGGCCAAGGACTAATACATATGGCTAGCAGGAGAGCAACTTTTTGTCTACAATTTATTCAAAGACTCTTGATGGGACCTAAAGATCTTGTGTGGAAGGATGTTGCTAATTTCATTTTAAGTCAAGCTGGAAATTTGGGACTTGAATCTTTATTTCTTATGGACACTTCTAAGATTCAATTAAATGGACTGACTCCATTTTACAAAGGTGTTTTTAAAGTTTAGAGTCTGTTTGAAAAAAAGAGAGGAGTATCTGAATGTTCTTTATTTTGGTTATATTGTCAGGCATGTTGTATGCTTTGTCTATTGAACCCTTGTTACTAAGAATTAGAGCAAATATTGATGGATGGAGTATACCAAATTCTGAGGTCAAGGTCAAGTTGTCAGCTTATGCTGATGATATTATTGTTATGGTTAAAAAACAAGAAGAAATAAACATTTTGCAGAGAATAATCAATGATTTTGGAAAAATGTCTTCAGCAAAGGTAAACTGGTTAAAAAGTATGGCTATAGTGTGTGGGCGGGGGGAGAGAAGATACCTTCCTAAGCTTCCTGCTGGACTTGAATGGAAGAAAGGAGGTTTTAAATATTTGGGTGTATTTCTTGGAGATGATTCAGTACAACAAAAAAACTGGGAGGGTGTCCTGGAGAAGACAAAAGGAAAATTAGAAAAATGGAAATGGCTTTGGACAAAAATGTCATTTAGAGGAAGAGTTATAGTCATCAATAATTTGGTGGCCTCAACATTCTGGCATCGGCTAGCATGTATTGAACCCCCAAATGGACTCCTTGCAAAACTGCAGACAATCATAGTGGACTTCTTTTGGACTAAGTTTCATTGGGTACCGCAGAGCATTCTATATCTTCCTAAAGAAGAAGGGGGCCAAGGACTAATACATCTGGCTAGCAGGAGAGCAACTTTTCGTCTACAATTTATTCAAAGACTCTTGATGGGACATAAAGATCTTGTGTGGAAGGATGTTGCTAATTTCATTTTAAGTCAAGCTGGAAATTTGGGACTTGAATCTTCTTTATTTCTTGTGGACACTTCTAAGATTCAATTAAATGGACTGACTCCATTTTACAAAGGTGTTTTTAAAGTTTGGAGTCTGTTTGAAAAAAAGAGAGGAGTATCTGAATGTTCTTTATTTTGGTTATTAGAAGAGCCTATTGTTTATGGTGCAAGATTGGATATTACTTCTGAAGTGGCATTGGGGTTTGAACATATGTTACGTATGTCAAAGAATGTTAAATTATATAATCTAATAACTGCTGGTGGGCCTGACTTGGATCATTTGAATAAGGTGGCCTCAGTTTTGGGTCTAAAATCAATAAGACTAGTTGAAAAATTTTGGGAATTGGTGAAACAGAAACTTACTGTACAAGAAAAGTCTCTCATTTTGCGTTTTTGTAAAGGAAATTTGCATCCAAATAAGAACGATCCTTTCCTGGGGGTTTATATCACTCCTAATTTTGGAGGTTGTGGGGGAAAGTTTTTGGATGCTTCTTGTTTAGAAGATTTACATTTTTTTGAGGTTGACGGGAAGAAATTGTATAGATGCTGTGTTAAAGTTTTGAATAAGAACACCTTAAAGGATAGAGTGGATACTGTTTGGAGGGAAAAATTGAATTTGAATGATGATGTTAATCCGGCATGGAGGGTTTTTTATAAACCTCCTTTAGAAAAAAGAATTGGGGATTTGCAATGGAAAATTTTACACGGCGCAGTTGCTGTCAATGCTTTTGTAAGTGTGATAAATCTGAGTGTTAACAACGTGTGTCCTTTTTGTGAGGAGAAAAGGGAAACAATATTTCATTGCTTTATGGAATGTACAAGATTGTGTGATTTATTTGTTTTTTGGGGTTTGTTGTTTAGCAAGTTCAATGTACTGTTTAATATTCAGAGTTTTATTATTGGGTATCAGCACAAATCAGAAAATAGAATGAAATGGCAATTATTAAATTTTATTATAGGTGAAGCAAAAATGGCAATTTATATAAGTAGGATAAATAAAATTGAGGGATCAAGAGGATGTGAAGTTGTATCTATTTTAAAGAATATGATAAAAGCAAGAGTCTGGATTGATTTTAAGTTTTATAAGATGATGAATGACCTGATGTTTTTCTCGATACAGTGGTGTTATAATGATGCAATATGTTCAGTTGTTGATGATTCTTTATTTTTTTCTCTTGAATTGATGTAATTTATTAATATATGTATATGTATATATATGTATATATATGTATTTGTTTATTTATTTATTTTTTATTTATTTTGTTTTTGTTTGTTTATTGGAGGTGTGTTGATTTGATGGTAATTGTAAATTAAATGGATTTAAAAATCAAAAAAATCTCTCTCTCTCTCTCTCTCTCTCTCTCTCTCTCTCTCTCTCTCTCTCTGTGTGTGTGTGTGTGTGTGGTTGTGAGCATGTGTGTAGTTTTTGACTCACACAGTCTATTTTCACTGACAAAACAGTGTAAGACCATCCATTAAGACGCACCCTCTCCACACACACACTTGCACAGGTGTGCACACACAATAGGCTCACTGTAACATGGCAATTTTCCCCCTCCAATGACACAATGGCTTGGTTACCCAAGTAAAAAATTGGGCAAGGGATAATATACATATGGGATAAAGGGAAGTTTTAGATTACAGTTACATTAAAATTGCACCAGGGAAGAACACTCAAATGCAACAAGTTAATTGCATTTGGAAAACAAAACCACGGAGAAAGATTCCAAGCAATTGAAAGATTTTCCTTCTGTCCCGCAGTCTGCCAACTATCTTTTACCCAGTTACCAGTTGTAAATAATAACCATTATTACTCATTAAAGACGAGACGTTTATATCATCCATGGCTCCAGAGTAAAGCCACGTGATTGGCCCAGGCCTGTCTGAGGTTACCTGTGACTGGCTCTTTCCTGTGCATGCGAAACTAACACACCGAATCCTTTTCACCTAACTAACAACCGCTAAGACACTTACCACCTACAAAGGCAATGTCACGAACAAAAACATACTGTATGTGCATTTGGATTGCTGTATGTATACAATTTGATCTCTGTGCAAATCTGAAGGAAACCAAAATAGAGGAGTAACTCAGGGGGCACATAAAGGTGTATGTGATTGGATAGTTTACTGTGCCAGCATGACAACCAGCATGTGTTTGAAATTATTTGAATGATGGAAATCCAATGGAAACAGTAGTCTGATTGTCTCAGGTCTGTAAAGTGTAAGGTGATCTCCTTATCCAAACATGAATTTCTCACTGGGACCCAGTAGACTTTTACTGGGTTTATGACGTAGTAGCGTGGTTGTAAAAACAGACAGAATAAGAAAGAAATCAGATGAGGAAATAATAATACTACAGACTAGCTGTACTTTTCCACGACGGAATGCAAATGGGCATCAAAACAGGATTAGCAGCTTTGAAGATGTGCAAATTTGGAACCGGGTGGTGAATCAAAGGAGATTTAGACAATCTGCTATAAACACATTCACAAAATGCAGAGACTGCGCAAACATCCTCACAGAATGCCTCTCTTTTAAGTACTTTAAAGGGGTCATATGACACGGCTAAAACTAATATTATCGTTAGTTTTAGATGTAGATGTTTAGATGAAATGCAATGTGTATACACGATTTAAGGTTCAAAAACGCTGTATTTTCCACATACCGTGCATGTTTGTATCTCCTCTTTGCCCCGCCTCTCGGAAACTCGTGGATGTTTTACAAAGCTCATCGCTCTGAAAAGGGAGGAGTGCTGTGATTGGCCAGTTAACCAGTGCATAGTGATTGGTCGAATACTGCAAGCTTGTGACGGAAATGTGACGCCTCTTACCATATTTAGAACATCAGGTTCCAAAGCAATTGTACTGACAGGTACGTCCGCCTTACGTATACATTTGGGCGGTCTTAGTCAAATCACACCACGAACTGATGTAGATTTGTGGGGGTGTGGTTACACGAGGCGTTTCAGGGAGGTTTGGGTGAGCAGACATGTTATAAAAAGTATTCATTTAGAAATCACATTCATTCAAAGAGGTCTTAGGACACATATTTTAATGAGCCTCCTGGGGTTAAGTGACTGTCAAGGGCATGACAGTGTTTATTTCATTTTGGAAACCAGACCACATGACAATCTCTACTAGGGCTGAAACGATTCCTCGAGTAACTCGAGTTATTCGAATACAAAAAATCATCGAGGCAATTTTTGTTGCCTCGAAGCCTCGTTTAATCCTTGTAACTACAGTACACACGGAGCGCTGCGTTTCCCCACGGACCGTTATTACTGACGCACAGCCCGCTAAACTCTATTCATGTTACGGGGTTCTCAAGTCTCCCGCATTCACCGTGAGACACACGCATTTGAGTCTGTTCACACGCTCACGCTTATTTCTCATGCTGATAAATAACTAAGAGCTTATTGAAATGGTGAACTGCTATTTTACTTGGTTTTAGTCTATTTTGCGAGTGAAACTTGTTTTCCAGCTGCATTGAGTCCATCAAACTAGATGCGGACTTGTGGACTCCGAATCATGTTATTTACACATGCCATCTGGCTGTTCTGCGTGTCTGCGTGAATGAACTGAACAGTTTAACGTGCTACAAGGGTGATGCTCGTGAATTTGTCTGCGTCTGCGCTTTATGAGGACATGAACTTCATCTCCAGAGTTGCTCTGAGAGTTTATTTCAGAAAAATTTTCTGAGTGAAGGTAACGCACTAAAAAATAAGCGTCTTCCGACGACCTGCCAAAATAAAAGTCCGGGTAACTCGGTATTTTTATGTGGACAAATATATTACTATTTAATATTAAAAAAAGAAACTAAAACTAATTTAGATAAACTAAATGCATCATGCATAAGCTGAAGTTAGTTGTTTAGCTTTGAAATTATTCTTTCTATTTTTATTAATGTTTCATATGTATGCATTTGTATTAGGCCTATATTGCATTTTGAATGTAATATGGCAATGGAATGTACTAAATGGGTTTAGTTTTCACAGATATGAATGTATGCAATTTCAGCAATAAATAAGTTAATTTTTCTAAAAAGGAAACAAATTAGTTGTTCATTTTAAGAGACCTGTCTTATTTTCTCTTGTATATTTAGTATTGCTCTTTAATAAAGAAAACGTACTTATTATCCGAATATCCGATTAATCGATGGAAAAATCAGTAGAATACTCGATTACTAAAATAATCGATAGCTGCAGCCCTAATCTCTACCTTCTTAGCGTTTTGCAAAAAGACGTACTGTAGCAGCAAAAATAGCACTATGGGGCTTTTACTACAGGAGCAGGTAAGGTCCGTCCGTCCACGTCCGCGCCCGCATGACATAATTTTCGTCATCAGGAGGGTCCGCGGTCGTCTGCACACCCCGTCCGCATGCAGCCCATTTTTTTGAGACTGTGCGGACGTGATGCGTACAAAAGTGCATGCGCGAGAAAAGTGCACTAGATCACTAGAGGTCAATACACACACAGAAAGTTTGCAGTGTGCCATTGTCGAAAAAGAATGATACAAAACCAACACGCTGAAACCAAGAACAGTAAGCTAAGCAGCATTTCCTTCTCCATACGGTTCGGTTGTTGTTCTTGTTGTCTTGCTTTTTGAATGGTTTGCAATGGCAAATGACTTCCTCTATCATTAATTTGCAGTGGGTCTGTGAATGACGCGACTCAGCGCTGCCCTCTGACGGTCTGGTAGAGCCAGTGGCGTAACTTTGTTTTGAAAAGTGGTGGGGACAAAGATGACACAAACAATACTTTAATCAATTGTTTTTAATAACTCGTTGGGAATATTCATGGGCATCACAAGCGCGAAAAATGTAGGTGACTCCTCCTCCAGAAAACAGTATAAAAACTGCACCATTTTATCGACGGCTTAAGTGGTGTAACGTTAGTGCGGAAGATGCATGATAAATAATATTGACACTGCCGTGAAGCAGGTTCGAATCCGCTGAACTCACTATTCTAAATTTTCACATCACATATCAGATCTGCTTCCATTTGTTTTTAAACTATATCATGTTTTCATCAATAGATCATTTAAAGCATGTTGTGCTTTATTATATGTAAGGATGGCTGTTGCCGTACGTAATTAAATGTATTAATTTGTGATCAAATAAAAACTATTGAAACGAATGTGTGTTTTCCCCATGTTAAAAATTTGGTGTTTGACACAGATTACCTGTCGGTGGGTCAAGGATTGGGAGTTTGGGAACCTCCTGCTAATAAGAACAAACATTCAAGTATACAGGGGAAACAGATGGAAAAATAATATCTTTAAAAAATCTTATTTTCACTTATTACTACGGGCATTGCCAGATAGGCTACAAATATACTGTACAACGAACTTTCTAAATTTTGTTTTGAACTCATGAAACTACAAAGTTGTGACTTTTTCCATTTATTGGAGTTTTCTATCAAGTATCAAAATGTAATTAATCTTGCAATAGACGATAGCAACCGCATGTCGAGAACAATAAGGATGAATATATAGCACCAAAGTGAAATTAAGCGCAAAAAGTTTGGTACATGTATGACTTGAACAGCCATTTTAAAATATTTTCATCATTTTATTAAAAATAAATACCTTTACAATCTGATATGTGATAGGGATCATCAAACAGCAGTCCCGAACCCACGACGACATGAAGTAGGTAACACTTACTTTACGCTCTACGCCACTGGAGCAGTCGATTTGCATGTGCCTTTCTTACATTTTGTCTGTTCCAAACTGAAACTGATGGGCGGAGTTAGTATAAATAGCCTCTGCTTACAAAGCGGGCTACTTGCACGGTAAATAGACACTCCGTATTTTTTATTTCTTCCAATAAGTGGTGGGGGACCAAATTGACTAAAAAAATTGGCAGAAAGTGGTGGGGACATGTCCCACCCGTCCACCCGCAAATTACGCCTATGGGTAGAGCACACATACTCATTTGTACTGCACATGTTTCGAACTCGGACATCCGCGCTTAATCCGTGATGAGTATGCTCAAGAAGCTGCTGTGCGGACGCGTTTGTGCGCGAGACGGACACGGACACGGAAAGTCAAGTATACCTGGGGCGTAAGGGTCCATTTACACAACACCATTTTCAACAAAAAATGGAAAACATCTAAGCTTTAGCAGTTCCTTAACACAACAAATGTGTGCAACAAAAGTGCATGTTTTTGAAAATAATGCCATTATTGTCTGTGTGTAAACTACAAAAATGGTATTATGAGCTTCTTAAAAAAGTGACATTGCAACTGCTGGCCTGGCATGGCTAAAACGACATAATGCAGCATTTTTAGTCACTTTCATGGATCTGTGTGAATAGGGATCATTTTGTTAACATTTTCTGTTTCTCTTACATTGTTGTCATGTAAATGCATCTTTATAGAAAGATTTTTTAAATCTATTTACAAACATAGTCTGAACCCACATACTGAAACTTGTGCTTGTGTTCATTTGCATAGTGTTTCCTGTTCCAGGGAAACTGCAAAGATCACATGACTGGAACTACATTTGTTTGTTCATGATCCCATACACATTGTCTCAAACACCCAGTCTCAGTGACACACCTGTTTAAAAAGAGCTGAGTTTGACTCTGACTGATGACCATGTGTGTACAAACTCATACATGCATGTGTACATACGTGCATATGCAGACATACAAACAAACACCAAAAAAAAAAACGCACTAAACAGAGCATAGTCCAATATGGAAATGAATGCTGGTCTTTTCAACAGGGAAGACATTTGTGTAAGATCATGTTCACTTTGATCTTTGCAACCAAACCCATTAGAGCGCTAATCTTTTGGTTTATTTAGCAGAAGTTTCTGTGTGTTTCACCATCTTAAATTACGGTTAAATCAGGGTTTTTTTTGCTGTTGTTAAATTTACTCTTTGAACTTCAAAAGTATAGTTTGATATGGAAATATAATAACATTTATTTGTGACACCCTGATACCAGTTTTCTTATATCTCCGAGACAAAATGTAGTGATAAGTAATGTTCCCTTTCTGTCGGTCTCTCGACGTTGTGTCGAACCGACAGAATGGGGTTTGTCTTGAGAACCTATCATCTTCTGAGTATTTAGAAAAGGCCAATGAAAATTGGCGAATGAAATTTGCATGCCGGGCTCCTCCCCGGATGTCGGGGTATAAGAGGGAAGCCGGCGTGCTCATTCATTCACCTTTTGTTCTTCAGAGCCTACGCATCTGATGAGCTTCTCTACGATCTAGGTGATCATTCTTTCTGCTGGAATCTACGACGTGGACAGCGGACAGTCCCTTCCTGCAGTGACTCTCCCCTGGGCGTCTCGGCAGTTCCGGAGGTGTTCGAGCAAATTTCCTTTTCTAAAAGAGCAAATTTCTCCAGCGTGGCTTGTCCCACTGTTCTCATGGGTGCAACACACTCATCGAGGAGGGGGACGGACACAATGCCGGCTTCCAGTACGCTGGGGCAGACGTTGTGGATACGTCCTGCCCACACTGCGGGCGGTGACGATTCAGACGTTGCGTCACAGGTGGCTGTGTTCCCACGGGACTCAGCCACCACCTCGTTTGCTCCCCGTTCCGTGGCGGCAGGACTACGGCCCTGCCATCCGCTACGGCAAGCAGCGAGGGTGATATGAGGATTACTGTGAGCGATAATCCGCCAGCCACGGGCTCACGGACTGTTCACACCTTGTCTCGCTCGTCTGACCGTTCCCCAGGAGACGGTCCGCCGTCTTATTCCTCAATCACATATTTGGACACGATGCGTGATGATGAGATGTCTCTTGCAACATCGGGGGGTGACGTACTGCCATCCGACTCCGACGATTCCTCGGGCTCCCTCCCTCGGGGGGTCGAGCCCAGGAAGAAGCGGACGTCGAAATGTCAGCCATGCTTTCCACTGCCTCTCCCGGCGCTCGTGGCTGGCTACATAGCGCCCCTGGTTTGAGCGCGGCTCCAAGCCGCGCCCGCCCCCAGTGCCGTGTTTACCGGAAGTGCATGAGGAACTTTGTAAGACCTGGAACGCCCCTTCCCGGCACGTTTCACGTCAAACAAAAGTTCTGTCACCCTCTCTTCCCTCGAGGTTGAGACAGCTGGAGGATACATCGGTGTCCGTGCCCGTAGGTGGCGGCCACCTGGGGGGTCTCGACATAGACTCCCATCCAAAGCATGTGGTGTCTCGGCATCTCTGGTGTCGAGAGCTTACATTGCGGCGGACCAAGCTGCCTCCTCTCTCCACGCTATGGCTCCTGCCAGGCCAGGGCGTTGAGAGAGCTCCACGAGGGTAAGACCGACCCAGCGCTTATGCAGGAACTCCGCACCGCCACCCTTGTGTCCACACTTGTGGTCCATGAGAAACTCCTCTGGCCGATCCTTGCGCAGATGAGTAACGCTGAGAAGGTCCGCTTTCTCGACGCACCCGTCTCGCAAGGAGGGGCTGGTTGGTGTTACTGTCGAGCCGCAGCGGCCCCGCTCAGGCCGGCACCAGCTCCAGGGGGGGGGAGCGCGAGACCCGCACGTGGCCTCCCCCGGAGGGTTCTCGACAGTAAGAAGCAGTCCTCCGTGCCGCAACTCGGCCGTCGAGTCCCGTGCACTGTCTGCTTCCCAGCAGCCCTGGTCCTCTTCGACGCCCTCCAGCTCTGGCGCCCCCCTCTCAGGCAGCCCCCCTGGAGGAGACAGCGAAGAGGAGACCATCGCACCATCAGCAGCCGCGCGAAGCGGTCGTCATGGGAAGACCTCAGGGGGATCGAGGCTACCATTGGGCCCGACCCCAGCCACATCGCTGGGAAGTCAGATAGGGACGGATCCTGCCCCGTCTCTACATCTGCTGGCCCCCTCTGGGGGGCTAGCGCCCACTTACTCTCAAAAAAGGAGAGTTTCCTCTCTCTCTGGGTTACCACAGCCGCTCTCACCCTCTGCACGACGGTGAACGGCAAACTCGACGTTGCGTCATGGCGAAGCGCAATGTGGAGTATAAACACCAGCCCTCAGCACTCTCAGTCAGACAGTGCGTTGAGCTGCGCAGTCGCCAGGCAGGAAAAACAGCAGAGCCGATCTCCTCCACGGGGGACCTCCCCCGGCAAGGAATCCGTACTGCTAGCCATCGAACCACCCAAGATCGTACCTTAGTCCCCGTCTCATTCTGGGAGCCTGTCCGGCTTCCCAGGCTGTCAGACTGGATAGGGAAGACGATCCGTCTCGGCTACGCGATCCAGTCGCCTCACGCCCACCAAGTTCAGCATCCGATATACCTCAGTCAGAGGCTAGGATGTTCCCTTACTTCGGGCCGAGGTCGCCACCCTTCTGGTGAAGGGAGTGATCGAGCCCGTCTCACCAGCTGAGATGTTCAACGGGTTTTACAGCCTGTACTTCATTGTCCCCAAGAAAGGCGGGGGGTTGTGCCCTATCTTGGGTCTGTGTGTTCTGAACAGGCACCTACACTATAGCTGCCTTTCAGGTTGATCACGCAGAAGCGCATCCTGACGTCCGTCAGGTCGCTCGGTCGGGTTCGAGCTGTCCCGTCCTCAAAGAGAGACGGGGGAGTAACCTCTCCTCCTCCACACTGGGAATGTATGTAGCCGCTACGGCCGCTCATCATGACCGAAGTGCTGGGTAGCCTCTGGGACAGCACGACCTGGTCATTAGGTTCCTAAGGGGCGCGAGAGGGTGACCACCTTATCCGCGCTCCGTACCCTCTTGCGACCTAGGTGGCGGGCCTCAAGAGGCCCCGCCCCCTTCGAGCCTCTCGGGGTTGCCGCTCTTTCTCAGTCTTGATAAAGACGGCTTTCCGCATGGCTCTCACCTCCAAGAGGGTAGGGGATCTACAAGCACCCTCCATGTCTACAGATTGCCTAGAACTCGGGGCCGGGATTCTCACGTTATCTTGAGACCCCGCCCCGGCTACGTGCCCAAGGTTCCCACCACTCTCCCGAGAGACCAGGTGGTGAACCTGCAGGCGCTCCCCACCGGGGAGGAAGACCCAACCTATCCGTGTTGTGTCCAGTACGTGCACGGCGCCTCTACTTGGACCGCACGCAGAGCCCAGAAGCTCTGAGCAGCTCTTGTCTGTTTCGGAGGTCAGCAGGAGGGCTGTCTCCAAACAGAGGCTGATGCACTGGATCGTGGATGCCCTCGTTAGTTTTGGGTTCCTCGCCACCGTTTGCATACTGTTTTTGCACTATCTGCCTGACCGGGGGGGCTGCTTTAGAATTTTAAAGTTTTACTTAATTAATATTGCATATAGGAATTTATTATCTGTTATATTTGACCTGTGCTTCTCTCTCCTTTATCCTAAATGTGTGCTCTCACTGAGCGTGTGTGTGTGCGTACTTGTCTGTGTACGTACGTGTGTGTGTGTGTGTGTGTGTGTGTGTGCGTGCGCATCCGGTGTGTGTGTGTGTCTCTGTGTCTGTGTGTGTTGGTGCGTGTTGTGTGTGTGGAGTGTTTTGTGTGTGGGTGTGTCTGTCTTCTGTGTTTCAACCTTTTCTTGTTTTTGCAGGTACAACTTTGATTGTTTTGCTTGTAGTCAATGTGTCTCATGTGCAGCTGCTTTGTAACAATGAAAATTGTAAAAGCGCTATATAAATAAAGTTGAGTTGATGAGAGTTGAGTTAGGCATACCGATCTCATTCGCCCCTGCCCGTTGGGGTGAGGCACACCCCTCATGGGCACTGGCTCAGGGCGCCTCTCTGGCAGACATCTGCAGAGCTGCGGGTTGGGCTATGCCCAACAACTCCGTGAGGTTCTAATACCTACCGCGGAACCGGTGTCAGCCCGCATCCTGGCAAGGTGTGGGACCGGCAGCCGGTAGGGCGTACGCCTGCGAAGCCCTTCCCCCTCCGGGGGGAGCAGTGGCGATCCCGCCTCACTTCTTTCCCCTCGGGTAAAGAACAGGCATTCCATCCATCACTAAGCACCCTTCCAGGGGACAGGCTGGGCAGAGCAGCCCTGCCCCTTAGGCCGGGGAACAGTTGAGTTATCTCCCACATAGCTCTAACCGGACCTAGTGCTCCAGACGTGGTAACCCCCCCTCCGTGGGCTGTTCCGTCTGATGTATCCTCATGAATGGTTCCCACCTTGGCAACCCATGACCTCCCCAGGTGGACTCCCACCTTGCGGTTAACTCCTGCAGTCCGCACTTCTCTCCCATGAGTTCTCCCCTGATGGTGAGACCATGTGGTGTCTCCACTAATTCCTCCCTACGGTAGGTAGTGGCCTCTGCAGCGTTTTTCCCCCAGGGGGGAATAATGCTTACCCAGTGGCCCGTACGGTGCCGGGCGGCTTCTCGCCATTTAGAGAACTAGGCCTCCGCCCGTGACGGCCGGCGATAGGGGCTTCCCAACTTTGTGTAAAGCTCTGGGTCCCTCTACCTCTCCACTGGAGGGTCATAATTTCGCGTTAGCGTCTTCGTCTGACTCGCCCAGGCCAGTCAACGTCGCTCCGCAGAGATTGTGACACGGCTCAGTGCTGTGGCGTTTTCCATAGGAACCCCATTCTGTCGGTTCGACACAACGTCGAGAGACCGACAGAAAGGGAACGTCTTGGTTACGGATGTAACCTCGGTTCCCTGATGGAACAACATCAAGGAATTGTACGGATGTAACCTCGGTTCCCTCATGCCACAACACTGGCCGCCCACCCCAGCGGTCGGGGGAGGATGCTTTAGGCTCCTCAGACCAACAGGTGAATGAATGAGCACGCCGGCTTCCCTCTTATACCCGGACATCCGGGGAGGAGCCCGGCATGCAAATTTCATTCTCCAATTTTCATTGGCCTTTTCTAAATACTCAGAAGATGATAGGTTCTTAAGACAAACCCCATTCTGTCGGTTCGACACAACGTCTCGTTCCCTCCATCAGGGAACCGAGGTTACATCCGTAACCAAGACGTTTTATCAATGTAATAACTTGGCCTCAGATGTTGTTGCATTGTTGCTTACAGTGTCCACAAACCCTCTATGCCAATATGAGCGTTGGTCCCACCCTCAATATAACTATATAGGATTTTATTTCCTGTTTAATTGACCACCAGGCAAAAATCTAATGTTCACCCACAAAGTATTTGACCACCTCTCCTCAATGTAACAATGGCCCACATCATGTCATTAGGTATGACTCATGTCTGTGGTACAAATACTGTGAAATTAGTTACACATGTCATGTCATGTATGAAAGTACTTCCCACTCTTCCCTTTAAACCACAATACTGCTGTGTGACACACACGCTCACATCCATTCTTCACAGTGAATGATTTGAGAAGAAGGTAAGAGTGTTGGGGTGGGGCTTATAAGGTGGATTCCCCCCTCTGAGTGCTACTGCTGAGGGACTCAAACATGACATAATTCAGAGCAGACTGAAAGACAAAGACCTCTCTTGCCCTCTCTCACACACTGCTTTTAACCGTCTGTTAAAAAAACACTATCCAACAGACAGCATCAAACAGTTTCCCCCCAGCAGCTCAAATGAATGGTGCACGTTTTACAGTTACACACACAAACTCACTCTTTCAGAGGGTTGAAGGAGTTCAGTCCGGGTGTCCTTTGACCACAGAGCTTTTACAGTTTACAAGATGGAGATTTTTGGGAGAGCCCTAAACTGAGGTCTCAAGTCATATGTGCGTGTATACTGTATATTTAGCTGGATGTCAATAAAAGTATTAAATACAGACTCAGAGTTGTTCCTCAAAGCGTTTCCTGAGGCCTGTGTGTAACGGTTAAACCTAAACATAGTCGACACACATTAGAGGTCGACCAGTGTGGGTTTTTTATTGGACAGACTTTAGATTTTCTGAAAAAAGAGAGAGATACGGAAGTCAGTCACAACACTAGGGTGTTCTGGGTGGTTGCCAGAGTGTTGCTCTGCAGATGATAAGGTTTAAAGTACCAGTGTGTAGTTTTATGACAGAAATGCAATATAATATACATAACTATGTGTTCAGAGGTCTATAAAGACCTTACATAATGAAGCGTTGTGTTTTTTATTTTTTATAAGGGAGAGTACTCATTAATCAACAGTACAATACTGTAAATAAGTCAGAGTTAGCCGGTGGGCTAATTTTCATCTGTTGCCCCATGCCATATTTTACAGGGCATCATAGAATTAAACTACACTCTGTAATCATACAAAAAGAACAACAATTGACAATTTATACAAAAAACCTTCAGATAAAACACACAGAGGGAAAACTAAAACTCAATTAACAATAACAGTAATGATGAAAATCAGCACACATAATATAATATTAACCGTATTTTCAATTTTCGTTTGAATGTTAAGTAGTTTGAGCATGCTCTTATTTCAATTGGCAAGGTGTTCCAGTAATGAATAGCTCTAATTGAAAAACTGACTGACCAAACTTAGTGCGTCTCCTTTGTATAACACAATCACCTCTAATAGTGGCTCTTGTTATTCTTCCACTATTATCCTTTTGTGTAATAAATTGGTGCAATGGGGGAGGTGCATACCCATTTAAGATCTTAAAAATCAGGCAGACATCAGCAAAATGCTTAAAATGATCAAAACTTAACAAATTATATTTTTGTACTATATTACAGTGTAGTGGTAGCTAACAGACTTCTGATCAAGTATTTTAAGTGACCGTTTATAAAGAGATTCAATGAGTTTTAAAACTGTTGCACTTGCTTGTGACCAACTAGTTAAACAATATGTAATATGAGAAAAAAATCATTGCATGCATAAAAAGATGTGCTGCCCCTATTGTCAGAGTAGGTCTTATATGCCTAAAGTTAGCCAAGTTAAATTTCATAGCATTGGCCACCTTTTTGGCATGTTTTTGAAATGTTATTTGAGAATCTAAAATGACCCCAATATATTTAAAATCAGACACAACCTTGAGCTTATCACCATTAACGCATACATCAGGGTAGTGGGACACTATGGGTTTTTGAGAAAAATACATACAGACAGTTTTACTTGTGTTCAGATGTAAACAGGAGACCTTCAACCAATCAGAGACATGAACCAATGCTTCAGTTAACTTACTTGCAGCTTGCTGTTTGCTTTTTGCATGCACATACAGAGCCGTATCATCAGCATACATTTGGATATTTACAGATGGGCAAACTAAAGGCAAATCATTAATATACATACTAAACAACATAGGACCCAAAATTGATCCTTGAGGGACTCCAGTTTTATAATTTAGATAATCTGATTCACCATTACCAACATGTACTCTTTGCTTCCTATTTGTTCAATATGAATTAAGCCATTCAATGGCTTCACTAGAGAAGTTAAAAAATGATAACTTTGAGAGAAGTACCTTATGATTTACTGTATCGAAGGCCTTCCTTAGGTCTAGAAAAACTGCTCCAATAACTCCACCATCATCTATTTTAGATTTAATGTTTTCGATAAAATAACAAATAGCTGTTTCAGTTGAATGATTGGAACGAAACCAAATTGCATTGGATGCAACGGCATATTGCTGTTATCTAAATGGTGAATCAGTTGTTTCGCTACCCATTTCTCAGCCACTTTAGAAACTACAGGTAAAATACTTATACTGTAGGTCTGTAGTTTTCTACAAATTCTTTATCACCACCCTTAAATACTGGAGTTATAGTAGCTAACTTCAAGGATCAGCGAAAATATTTAGCTTGATGGTGAGATTAATCAGATGGGCAATAGGATATTGCCCATTGCCAAAAAATATCCTTATTTGATTTGAAGTAAAAAATGCATACCGTAAACTAGGGCTGTCACGATTATTAAATAATCGCCTCATCGCGATTGTTTGACCTCATCGCGATGGTTTCAGATCATCGCAATTATTGCACATCTCTATAGAAGACACTAGGGGGAGCTGTAGTGTATCTGCATATTGCATATTTTAGTGTATATATTGTTACTAAAGCATGGTAATACTTGTAAAATGTACCACCACAACACAATCACTTTAAAAAAAACTAAAACATATACAAATTACCTGCAGTACAATTTAATATTATTTAAGCAAATCTCAGTGTGAAAACCAGTCTACCAAAATTTCATTAACACACAAGTAAAATTTAATTGTAGTCTTGCAAGTGAGAAAAAAAAAAAAACAGACTAGAAGCTTTTCTAGACTGATAGATTTTAATGGTGGCTTCAATTCACACCTGATCAATTTACTTAATTTACAAGTATTTGGTGGTTGTATTATTGACAGGTAAAAGCCTAAACCTTAAATATATGATGACCCAATTTTTTCCGATGTATTTCCAAGAAAAAAACATAGTCTTGATTCAGAACAATATGGTCGTTTCAATCGCTGAATCAAAAATGATGAGAATTAAATGCAAAGCTCAAAAACAGACAATTAATCGTCATAATCGTCAAAGCCCTAAAACAAGACAATTAATCGGCATAACGCAATGATTTATTAGACAATTAATCGTCAATCAAATTTCATAATCGTGACAGCCCTACCGTGAAGTTATTTCATTTGGCAAACCAGACCGATCAGTTAAGTTCTTGTTATTAAATGTGTCAGTGTGCATTGATACGGTCTTTACTACAGATTACAGAGTTAGGAAATTCAATGACAAAGCTTCCTCACTGAATTTGAAATAAAAGCAAAAGATATTTAAATAAAAAGAAACATTAGCTTATATTTCCTGATCCTGGAAATGTAAACTCCATTAATTTTGAGTTCTATGTCCTTTGTTCTTTGCTGGGTTTTGTTTCCAATTAGCATATTAAGATTTTTCCAGATTACTTTCCCATTTACCTGTGCATCTTTAATTAATCTGATAAAAAATCTGCTTTCGCCTTTCTCAAATTCCTTACTACTTTATTTCTTAAGGATGTAAAAATATACTTATCACTACTGTGACCAGTTTTAACTTGCCCTCGCTCGCCACTGTTTTTCATTTCACGAGATTCACCTGCGCAGATAACAGCGAAAGTTTGCAGGAAATAAATGACCTAGAGCATGGGTGTAAGCGGAGAAGGCGGGACGATAAGCCGTGGGGGCAGAAGGCGGGGCCGCAAGGCGTGTTTAAGTCAGGCGTCAGCCGTAATCGGAGACAATTACTTCACACGTCAAGCCTGGATGAATTGGTGGTCCTGTACGCGCACCGGCTCCGCATGCCTCACGGGGAGCTAGGAGCAATAAGAGGACAAGCGACGGGCACCTGCTGAGAAGATGAGAGACCCGGGGCCCGGTCCTCGCTACAAGGGGTAGAAGGTTAATGCGTATTTGGCGTGCTGTCCAGGGAGCGGGCTCCGAGCCTGCCGGATCTATCCGAACTCGAAGCACTCTACCCTGGCCAGGGCAAGTGCGCCGAGCTCGGAACCGGCTCGAGCCCAGAGCACACCCCCCCCGGGGATAATGAGTTAGGGAGAGGAGCCGGGGTGGAGGAGGGATGCTTAATCTTAAGAGATAGAGCAGGTAAGATGGTTTTCCTATTTATAAGAGAGCTCGCTTAGCTGATAGGGTAGATGCGGTGATTGCTGATGGTAGACCAGCCGTGCTATTATATGCTCCGGCTCCTCCCGAACTTTGTTAATTAAACATCATTTCACGAGTTTACCTGCGCAGATAACAGTGATGTTGATAGGGAAATAATGATAGAGCGTGGTTATAAGGTTATGCGTATTTGGCGTGCTGTCCGGGAAGCGGGCTCCGAGCTCGCCAGATCTATCCGAGCCCGAACACTCTACACCTTGGTCAGGGTGAGTGCGCCGAGCTCGGAACCGGTTGAGCCCAGAGCACACCCCCATAAAGCGAAGTGGGACAGCCGCCGGAGTACGCATACCCCCCAACGCGATGCTAAATGCTGCGGAGGCGTGGACTGCGTTCGGGTAAGACGAGAGGATGAGGGCTCCTTAGGAGATGAGGTTGTGATGAGACAAGAATGGGGTAGGGGTTCCTCGGAGGATGGTTAGACTGATATGCAGTGAGGGTGCCTGCTGGAGTGATGAGAAGTTGGAATCCGTGAGCGGCTGGGAGTAGTGCACAGTAGAGGTTGTAAATATGGGGATTTCAGAAACCATAAATGAACATGGCTTCGTGGGTGTCCCTGGGGTTAAGCCTGATACTGGAAGGAGGCGACTGAAGGAGGGAGCCAGCTGTAATAGTGGAGGCTCCTGCTGGGGTGAACGCTGCTGTGATGCTTGCTTCCGTAGAAGTTGTAGGCGGCAGAATGCGAGACGGAAGCACTGGCCTCTGCGGAGGCGATCGCTGCTGCGACGCTGGCTTCGACGCCTTAGATGGAAGCACTGGCCTCTGCGGAGGCGATCGCTGCTGCGACGCTGGCTTCAGCGCTTGAGATGGAAGCACGGGCCTCTGCGGAGGCGATCGCTGCGGCGACGCTGGCTTCGCGCTTGAGATGGAAGCACGGGCCTCTGCGGAGGCGATCGCTGCGGCGACGCTGGCTTCAGCGCTTGAGATGGAAGCACTGGCCTCTGCGGAGGCGATCGCTGCTGCGACGCTGGCTTCGACGCCTTAGATGGAAGCACTGGCCTCTGCGGAGGCGATCGCTGCGGCGACACTGGCTTCTGCCTTTAGATGGAAGCACTGGGCCTCTGCGAAGGTGGTCAGCTAGCGGTGATGCTGGCTTCTGCGCTTTCGATGGAAGCACGGGCCTCTGCGGAGGCGTCGTGCGCGACATGCTGGCTTCAGCGCTTGTAGATGGAAGCACGGGCCTCTGCGGAGGCGATCGCTGCGGCGACGCTGGCTTCTGCGCTTGAGATGGAAGCACGGGCCTCTGCCGAGGCGATGCTGCGGCGATGCTGGCTTCAGCGCTTGTAGATGGAAGCTCGGGCTTCTTCGGATGCTTCTTGTCGCGGCGCTTGCTTCCATGCTTGAAATGGAAAAGCTGGTGGCTGCTTGCCACTAGGTAGTCGCTGTGGCGATGCTGGCTTTCCACGCTTGGGATGGAAGTGCTGACCTCTGCTGTGGCGGTCGCTGCGGCTATGTACTTCCAGCTTGGGATGGAAGTGCTGGCCTCTGCTGAGACAGTTGCTTGCCGTGATGCTGGTGTCTACGCTTGAGATGGAAGTGCTGACCTCTGCTGAGGGGTCGCTGCGGCTATGCTGGTTTCTACATTGAGAAGAAGTGCTGGCCTCTGCTGATGTGGCTTTGAAGATGCTGATTGCTATTGTTGCGATGGAAGCGCAGGCCTCTGCCGAGGCGGTCGCTGCTGCGCTGTTGGCTTCTGCTGTAGAGTCTGCTGCGGCAGAGCCCGAGACGTGGGCGCTAGCCCCTGCGGGCGCGGTCTGAAGCAACGGGTCTTGAATGAAATCCCTGGTGATTGCTGAGGTGGTTGCTGTGGTGGTGAGGTCTCCCGCTAGGGAGATGAAGGCCGAAGTGGTGGAGGTTCGAGCCCGTGCAGGTGAAGGATGGATTCTTTAGATGATTCGGGAAATGAGGGTTCGATGGGCTTCCCTGATGATGGAGCGATCTGACCTGATGTAGCTCTTGAAAGCTTCCGATGTCCAGCGCCCTAGTGCTTGAATTTGAGACTGCGAGAGGGCCTTTTTGGGCGGCTGTGGTTGCTGCGCCTATGCGGAAGGAGTGGCCGGAAAAGTGGTCTGCGGGGATGCCGGACAGGAGCAGGACGGCTTTGAGGTGCTTTTGGAACCAGAAGCGTGTAGCTGGGCGGTTGGATTCGTCGACGAAGAGAGGATCCAATAAGTGGTTTTGGTTTGGGATTTCCTGAAGTGAAGGTAGGCTAGGAGGGTCTGATAAGGTTGAATTGGTGACTGGAGGTTGAATATGTAGATGAAATGTCCTCTCCTGGTTTGGTCCGTCTTGCTTTGTAATTGAGAATGACATCGTCTCTGAATCGAGTACTGACAGGTCCGATACCGTTGGATGGATTAGCGGGTTAAAGATGGATGTGATAGAAATTTCCGAACATCTTAGAAAGCCGAAGAATGCTAGGATAAACATGGTGTCGAGTGTGCGATCGACGTGCTTGGAATGATATCCTTTATGGAGGGTAGAAATGCATCTGGTCAGTATATCCAGGGTTATAGGTTGCCTGGCGTCTGGGTGAGCGGGCAGGGTTCTTTGAATGCCCTTGATGAGCATAGAAGTTTGGGAGCTGGCTATGGCTGCAGATGGAGAGTTGAATATGAGCTTGTGGAAGAACTGGACTCCACTCATGTAACCTTTAATTGAGCTGGCTTGGAGATTCTTTGAAGAGTTTAGGAAGGAAATGTAGGAGGTGATGGTGAGGACAGAAAAATAGGGAAAGGGAATGCTGAACGCCTGGTGAAAAGACTTGAAGCTTTTCCATGCAGTGAGATAAGATTGTAGGGTCCTAAGGGAGACGGCTTGGGTGATGGAGTTAAGAGAGGCATCGAGGAGGGTTTTTAGGGGGTGGTTTACAAGAATATCAGCTCCGAATAGGGAGGTACCGGTGTTGGCAAGGGATCTGCTTCGGACGCCAGCAGCCTGAACTTCTGGAAGGCAAAACGAGAAAGGGCGTCAGCAATCTGATTTTTTGATCCAGGAATATGTTTGGCAGTTAGAATGAACTGGTCACAGGCTGAGATCCAGATGAGGCGTCTGAGGAACGGCATTAAGGCGGGGGAGTGGGAGCGGCCTTTGTTAATACAATGAACAGTTGCCTCGTTATCACAATGTACGATTATACTGGAGGCCGACCACTCTTTCCCCCATAGGGATGCTGCGACGACAAGTGGATACAGCTCAAAAAGTGCTGAAGATGCTAAAGCCTGCGGAATCTCTAAGAGATGGGGAGGCCAAGTGGATGCAAACCAACGGCCTTGGTAAAAGCCTACGAAACCGATGGAAGGGGCGGCGTCTGTGAACAGGTGAATATCGGCGGGGGAGGAGGCCATGTCACTGTAGAAAAATGACAAGCCGTTCCATTGTCTGAGGAATTTTATCCATAAGCTCAGCTCGTCAAGGCAGGGGCTGGATATGGATAACGTGTCCTCTAGAGCGTGTGCGGAGGACGCGAGAGAAAGGAGGTGTGAAACGAACGGTCGGCCTTGCGGGATTATCCTCATCGCAAAATTCAGATGGCCGAGAACAGACAGTAGCTCGCGTTTGGAGCAGCGGGGATTAGCTAATAGGGCGGAAGCGATCACGATCGTTCTGTCGATTTTCTCTTTTGGCAGAGAAGCCTGGAATTTAAGCGAGTCTAATTTAATTCCGAGAAATTCGATGGACGTGCTCGGTCCTGCAGTTTTGTCTGGGGCTAGGGGAACGCCAAGATTTCCGAAAACCTGCTGGACTTTTGCTAGATGCGTAGCCGGAAGCGAATCGGGAGATGAGATGATTAAAAAATCGTCTAGTAGGTGGATGAGGTAGGGAATTGCATAATTGTTAGAGAGAATCCAGCAAATTGCCTCTGACAACATGTCGAAAATTTTTGGGCTGCTTCTGCAACCGAAAGTGAGACGAACAGAAAAGTAAAATTTATTACGCCATCGGATGCCAAAAAGGTGCCAGAAATCTGGGTGGATAGGCATGACTTTAAACGCGGATGTTATGTCGACTTTGGCTAGCCAAGCGCCACGACCGGCATGTTTAATTAAAGTGATGGCTTGATCGATGTTATGATAGTGCAGAGAAAATTCCTCGATCGGAATGAGGCTGTTAATGCTTGGAAAGGCAGAGCCGTGTGGTGACGAGAGATCGAATATGAGGCGCTTTTTGCCCGAGAATTTACGTGTCGCTACGCCAATGGGGCTAATGCGGAACGCGGTAAAAGGGGGTGCGTCGAAGGGGCCGATAATGAATTTAGCGTCGATCTCCTTTTTAATGAGGAGATCGACTGACTCCGGTTCGGCGAGCGCAGACTGGAGGTTGGGGCATATTAAGCTGTGTGATGGAAGACTGATAACGCCGGGGTCGAAGCCGTTCGTGAGACCGGTCAGAAGATATTCAGTGAACTGAATGTCGGGGTGCGAAGACAACTCGAAAGACAAACAAGAAACATTCACAGGAGTCGAGAGGTAATTTTTTAGATTTTTATTCTGAACTTGAGAAATTGGGCATACAATTCGAGCATGTGCAGGAAGCGACAACGCTGCCTGGTGCACCTTCCTACATTGAAGTTCCTGCATGCCTCCAAATTGCTGGGTTGCCCACGGGTTTGGTTAGCTGGGCGGTTTGGCAGGCGCGGAACAGAGGAAGTGGATTTGGAAGGCGAATCTGGGCGTGGGGGAAGAGAGGGAGTGACTAGGGGACAATCGGTTGTGGAATGCGCTACTGAGCGACATACCGTGCAGGAAATGTTGCGAACGCCCAGGAAAACCCTGTTATGAAGCTCAGTGTCCAGTGCTCCCCAGTAGGGGCACTGGTTCCACTGAGCTACACGAATGGCACATTTGGCAGAAAAAAGTTTGTGGTATGTATAGAAATGCGCGCCCCCATAGGAGAGAGCGAGCTCTGCCACGATGGCGAGGTAATCGCCCAGCTCGCGTCTCCTATGAGGGAACGCAGTGCAGATCACCTCTATGTAGCGGTTAAAAGCGACGGTAAATTCGGGGAAGGACAGTGTGTGGGTGTGGTTGGGTGACTGATTTTTAAACGTGAGCGATAGATCGCCGTAAGTGATCTGCCGCTCGGTTGACAGGTGTGATAAAGGTGAGAGGAGAAAATAAAGGTCTGTGTCCGCACCTGTCAAGATCTGAGATCTGATGTTCCCCGAAACTGGAGGCGGTTCCAAGGCTGGTGCGTTGAACGGTACTGGCATTGCTGTCGCCGTGGCCAAAGAGAAGTTCGATCGGTTCTGCGGAAAAGAGAAAAGGGGGGGGATGGCGGCCGCCTGAGCGGCTAGCGGAGTCATGCTCGCGCTAGCAGCGGCTGCTGGGGTGACTGGGAAATGGCCGAGGACCGGCGCCTGCATCGCTAGCTGAGGCAGCCTCGCGCTAGTGGTCGATGGAGGTGCCGTGGGCCAAGAGCCAGGGGCGGGGAATGGGAATGGGTGAGAAAGCACCGGAGCACCAGGTGCTGGAAAGCTAATGTTTCGTAGATGACCCGCGGTGTTGACTGCTGGCGGGGTGTTGGCTGGAGGAAGAAGCTGGCCTACGGCGAGAGGGACGAGTTGCTGGAAGCCCTCGATCGATGGATTCATGGCGTCCGGGAAATCCGTGGCGGTACCCGCGCTCACCAAAATCCTGCTGTGCCGGCTTGCCAGCGGGCGGCCACGATGAGCTGTGGAAATGGATTGCCCGGGCCGGGAATAAGGAGAACCACGAGCCGCGCCCGGCTTGTTGGTGGTTTCTTGCGGAGCGGACTTCGGTGCGGCGGTATCCGCCAGGGAAGAGGCGTAGAGGCAGTAAAGCTCCACCTTGGTCATCCGCCTGTGGAATTGGACGTCCGCGTTGGAAAGAGCCAGTCGTAGGCCCTGGACAGTCCATTTCTGGATGGCGGGGATCGTGTTGTGAGTAGAGGTGTAAGAAGAAGCCGGAGAAGGAGGTGGAAGTCTCTTTGGGCCAGGTGATGAAGTGCCACCTCTGGATTTAGCCATTCGAGGTGCAGAACGGCAGAGCTGGCGGCCCCGTGATGAAGCCGGGGAATCGATTAAAGATTCCGAACCTGAGCTGGAAAGATGGGAAGCGCTCGGCGGCGCTGGAAGATTGCTGGCATATACATCGTAGATAACGGGGGTCTCGGACATAGCGTCGAACTGAGAGTTGATGCTTAATCTTAAGAGATAGAGCAGGTAAGATGGTTTTCCTATTTATAAGAGTGCTTGCTTGAGCTGATAGGGTAGATGCGGTGATTGCTGATGGTAGACCAGCCGGGCTGATTATATGCTCCGTCTCCTCCCGAACTTTGTTAATTAAACATGATTTGTTGCCAGAAAGCATCATTAAGCCATGGTAAAACATTCCTATGTTTATGTTTATTATTAACTTTCTTAGTAAAGGAGGATATCATTTTATTAATAGTTGAATAAAACAAATTGCTACAGTTCAGAATATTGTCACTGTGCAAGAGGTTAGACCAGTCAATTTGCTGCATTGCATTTTGAAAGTTAATCATTTTATTTTTAGGAATTCTCTGGCAATTAGATTTGGTTTTGATTTTGCTGTTAAAACTTTTTTTTAGTGAGTTTCCTATCAAATAATGTGATATTATGATCAGATATACCTGTTAAAAAATTATACGATTTTGTTATTCTTTCCGGTCTATTTGTAAACCTCAAATCAATTTGTGTCTGAAAAGAGCTAGTCACTCTTGTTGGCCCTTTCACTAACTGTGTAAAATCTAATTTGCTTACTACCTCCTTTAATTTCTTCCTTTCTGATTCGTTATCCCAATTTATATTAAAATCACCCTAGACTAATAGTTATTTATTCTGGTCACATTCCTGAAGAATAAACTGTTATTGGCTGATGGTGGTCTATATAAACAAATATAAAAACATTTCTGAAGACAATGAGACTTTAAGACCAATACATTCCAATTCAGAACTATGGGACCACTCAATTTGATGGCATTTAATGGACACTTTGACATAAATTAATAGTCCTCCCCCTTTACCTTTCTTTCCATCCCTCCTAAAAATATTATAACCAGACATTTCTAGTGCAGCAATGGGAGTAGTTTCAGATAGTCATGTTTCAGAAACACAGAGGAAGTCCAGATTTGACGCAGTCAATAGATGTTCCAGTTGATTGCTTTTAGAGATGACACTGCGAAAATTTAAGTGCCCTCCTAAGCGCCCGCCTTTTATTACGTTAGAATGAGTTGTTTCTATCTAAAAACAGCACAGGTCCCCTTGCATAGAATGTCGTTGCCATGTCGCCATGTTGTTTCTGTAATAGCCCTGAACAGACAAACTGCTCTAAAGAAACTCGTTTCGTAAATACATCATCTCATTCGGAAAAGAAGCGAATACGTAAGATCTTAATCCTCTTGTCGTGATTCTCGGGGTGAGACACGGAGACAAGGACAGAGGACCCAAGTGCAGACAGCGGGTAAGGGGTTAACAAGACCGACTTTAATAATAACTACAAAAATACAAAACAAAGACCCACGTGGGGGGTAACACAATAAAACACAAGGGTATAAAACATGACTAGACTAACTACACTTAAACAAGACTAAAGTTAAACATTTAACATAACTAAACTAACAAGAACTCACCAAACAGGACACACACGCAACAGTACAATGAACCAGCACAGGACAATGAAACATGAGGACTATATAAAGGGGACTAAATCAAGAAGGGGACAGGTGCGGGACATGGACTAATTAACAAGCAATAATGAGACGAAAGGGCGGGAACAGAGACGCCACACCGGAGAGAGGGAGTATATCGAAGGCCAAAACTGTCTCTCTCCACATAAAACAAGAGGTTCTGCCATGGCTCTGCCACAAGATCAAGAAAAGCAAGACAAGATGGGGCAGAACCATGACACCTCTCTCAGCATCCGTAGTGCTTCGAAAGGGGAGGGCTGGAGAGAGTGGTTGGTTGCAGTTCGCAGCTTCACCGCAAGATGCCAATGCTAAAATTACACAATGGTCCTTTAATAGTAGTGGTTTGTCATTTGCTATGTGGTTAATGAGAATTTCTGGAAGGTTGTTTGCATGTTGATGTGTTTTTATTCATGTATGTAGCACAGACTATGTGGAATGACTTATAGAAGTTTGATACTTGAGGTTTGTTCAAATTCTTAACCCTAAGAAAACACCACGGACAAAGACAAAACCACACAAACACATATACCCACCCAGCCATGCACAAAGATAAATACACACACACACACACATGGAAATAATCTGCGCAGTGCGAGTTATAATCGGTGGTCTGTCTGCTATATATCTGCAGACTTTGTGTAGATTTCTGTTCAGTAGTTATGCACAGTAAGCAGTTTCTTACCACACACACTGCATAGTGATCATGCATAATAATTCACAAAACGAAACTAGTGAATGTCTAACTAGGCCTACACCATTATTATGAAACATTGTAGTCCATATTATAATCGGGATTATTAATGTCAAAGAAAAAAAATACAATTTAAAGGTTGTGAAGGGAGACTTTCGATGCTAAGCAGAATTTAGTGTAGTGCAATAATCATGGAAACTGTAATTGGAATCTCAAAATTTGTTTCCATTAATAGCACAGACTTACTGTACTTCAAATATTTAAACACAGGTGTAAAAGACTACTGGTCTGCAATAGTCTCTCAGTTGTTGTTTATCAGATATGTATACAATTAAATGTGTTTGTAAAGTGTGCAATCGCTATTATTGACATATTAATCTAGTGTGAAGTGTATAAAGATCAAACTGGAAGTAATGTTACAACACACATGTCCACCTGCAGAGAATGTGAGCTCTTGAGGTTTGTGTATTCTTTCCTCAGGGGTTGGGCAGTGAACTATGCTCTGCTGATCGAAAAATATTCTGGGAAGTCTTCTTATGCCATATGATTTAGTGTGAGGAACACAACTGTTTTTAAGTCATTATTCACAGCTAATCTCCTTTTGTTAAAGCTTTTGTTAGCCTCATGTGCGCTTATTTTTCATTTAAACATGGCGCCCCTGCATGCATTGCACTCTTAAAAATAAAGGTGCTTAAAAGGTTTTTCACAGCAATGCCATAGAAGAACCATTTTTGTTTCCACTAAGAACCATTTAGCCAAAGGTTCTCTGAAGAACCATCTATTTCTTACTTTCTACTTTTATAATTCAGATGTTAAATGTTCTTTATGGAACCAAAAGGTTCTTCAATGGCATCAAAGAACCTTTTGAAGCACCTTTTATTATGAGTGTATGAAAGTTTCGGTAGGAAACGCAGATTTAAGTTTTGCTTCATTCTTCATACAAAGCTACTATATGAACTACTTTATAGTGCAACACTGTTGGAGCTTGGAAATATAAAATTCATTCACTTTTGTCGACAAAAGACAGTTGTGCTTTTGGCTGCAGGTTTAAATTTGACTTTTCTTTTGTGTTAAAGACTACTCACTTGATAGCCCAGTCTTTGTGTTTGTGTTTGGTTACCATATAACATTTTATTTTAAGTTTAATTTATACTTATGTTTTATCATATATTAATTGTATTAAATTACATTAAAACTTCTCAACAGTTATTTATTGTTCGCGTAGGTCCACCAGAAGTTAAGCTTGGGCCACGTAACATTTGTTTACGTTGTTGCCGTGCAAAACCATCTGTAGAAAACTGTATGTTTAATGGTGCTTTCATTCCAAAAAACTCATTATCATCTGAGGTATGAAAGAACACGTCACAATGCAAATTAATGGCCACATTTGCGCCATTAATGGATTTTTGTTTACATGCATGCCTGCAGATCATACATGCTTTGAGAAAAAGACGTTTCACTGCTGTTCTTTATTCTGCTGTTCTTTATCCCCAAAATTACTCAGAAATGTCATTACAAATAAAGCTTGCTGTTCAAACGTACATAAACACGAATACTTTATACTGATGATATGTCACTTTTGCTTTAAGGGAACTCTGATCACTGAAAATGCACACACACAAAATCAAACAAAGCTCTCACGGTCTTGATATCTCCATGACGATGTGTTTTTTTGTGAAGACCAGCGTGTCCATAACCAATGGGATTAATTCTCTCAGGCCTGGCTGCACGAGAACGGCGCAGGATCACAAGCTCTATTCTGATCCCAGGAAACATGTTGGAACTCCACCACAGCTTCAGCAGAGCTGGAATGTCTGTAATGGATTCATAACGTGCCGAAAATATTGCCAAAACAACTCCAAACTTCTGCTCTACTCCAGCACTGAGGATCCTGAGAAAAAACGTTGTTGTTTTCTTATCTTACAATCAAACCTATAATGACTCTGAGTAATCGCATCTCTATAAAAAGCTCTTCCTTGCTGCCCATTTCCTGCAATCAGACCGGCCCATTATCACTCATTTTTAGTCATCAGATCAACCCAAACTACAGATGATTCCACAGTGTTCTGGTTGTTCTAGTGTAAGAAGTTGATTTCTGCAAAAGTTGGGATTTCTGAAAAGTATAAGAAGTGGTTCTTGCTGGTGCATAAATCGCTGCTACAATTCAAGGGTTTAGTGGGCTGTTGCTAAGATGTTTTTTTTTTTGCAATTCACTATGGGGTTGATACTTTGTTATGGTCAGTTGATAGTTGCTTTGGGTCAACAGAGTCCACCCCCTAGTCTGGTCCTCAAACATGGCTTCACTTCAATGTGTCTCCCAAACTACAAAAGCTACTCTGACAGCAGTCCAAGGAAAATCCTAAATATCAATTTATCAAACCCCCAACGCTTCCATAAGGGACAAAGACCTATGCACACATTCTCTTGATGGATGGTTGAACATAGATCAGAGTTTCTCTAATGATGTATGCAGTCATCTGCACAGCGGTGCTATCTGTTATCTGAACTACATTTACCCTATCTGAGGCTTTGACTCTTGTCGCTGTGTATGTGTGTGTGTGTGTGTTTTTATTCCCACACCACAGTGGTATTGCACACATACTTTATGACTCATGTATAACATAGAGCATGTTTAAAGACAATGCAGTAATTACACATTTATAACAGGCAATTACAGACAGGGTTGTAAAAAGTTTAATAAGAATGCATACACCAAGGGTAGGATATGACATTGAATGGAGACACGGATACACACAAACACTCGTGCATGCCACACAAGGGTAAAGGTCTCTATGTGTCCCACTGCCCCAGTGCTGCCCACCGATTAGATTTCACTGAGACGGATTTGGTGGCCACATATCCTTGAACACAAATGCGAAACAACTTTTATTTGTAAATAGTATTCTGAAAAATGCTAGTTCTCTGCAGAGGTACGGTATTTCAGTTCATAAAGATTTGGGTGTGGGATGGTAAAAGTTCTTTCAGTGTGTTCCTATTTAAAGGTTTGCAGCTAGTAAACTTGTAATTGTTTTCTGCAAATACGTTCTGACAGTTTTTGTTATAAATTTTCTATCCTGTCCTTACCACACACTTAAAAGTCTCAGTCTCGCTTATGGAGGACTAAACCTGCAAAAATTATAAATAAATAAATGTATAAATAAATAAATATATAAACGAATAAATGTAATAATATGAAAATAAATAAAGGAATGAATGGTTTGATAAAACAAAATAATTCGTTTTAGCTATTATTGATCTTAGCTTTAACTTTTCTTTTCATTTTTTAAATTGATTTATTATTTTTTGTGTCCATTTTTTAATTATTTTTTATTATTATTATTATTTATTTTTAGATTATTTTATTTATCATTTCCTTTTATTTTTACATTTATTTATTTATACGTTTATTTATTTTTATATTTATTTATTATCGCATGTATTTATTTCCACTTTTATTTATTTATTCTTGAATTTATTCTTACTTTTCTGTGTCTTGTATGATAATTAGATGGGTTGGTCTTGCCTACTATTGGTTCAGCGTAGATTGAAGCGTTTGATCGATTACTCTTGACTTGTTTTGGACTAACGTCACGTCACTCACTGATCGTTTGCTTCGTGTATAACGTTAAGTAACTATGGCGGGCGCACAATTAGCTAGAGAGTTACAGCATTTAGCCAATGAATTCGATAACCATGCATCAAATGACTATGTGTCATTCAGATTAGTTGCACTTATTGATGATTTATTACAGATTGACGGCGAGATAAATGACAAAGTTCTCCCTCGGTTGTTAGCCTCTTTGCAGCACATTCAAAGTCTGTGCGAGTCAGAGGGTGCTATGCTATGGTGGCGTTACAGTTCAACTGGTGAAAATCATAAAGCACAAAATGTAACAAGGTTTAACTACACAGATGAGCTTGTAAACCGAAGTCGCAAGCTAACGCTTTGTCAAAGTGATAGATATAAGCAGCCTTTCGGTTAGAAAAAGCGTAAAGATTTAATGTAACATGATGTAACATAATGTAAATGAATTGAGACAAAGTGAACTTAAGTCACAAGTTAACACGGTAGTAATGAGCATCGTTCTTTCACTACAGGGGCCATCAAATGGAAACAATTCCTTCTAAAAAGACGTGGTTACTAAACGGTACTCGTAAACTACATTCCATAAGAGATAAATAACACAGAGGTCACAAGTTAAAACGGGCATATTCCCTTGATTCATCCAGCTGCATATTGTTGTGTGACATCTTGATATTATTGCAAAGATCCACAGCAGATAGCATTGCGAAATAGCTTAGTGTGATTGTTACCGTAGTGACACGCTGCCTCGCTTTATTGTATGGGTACGAATCCCGTGTCAAATCGCTTTATTTATTTTTTCACCTCGCTTCAAAGTCTGTGTTTATTAGACATCTTAATATCAAGTCGTCTTGTGCTTTCAGAATCGACGAATCTGCTGAGGTCGTTCATGCACCTCTTTGGCAGAGGACCTGTAACCGGAACTTGGTCACCACCTTAGCACCCCCTGACTCGCACAGATTTTGAAGAAATTTGTCATTTATCTCGCCGTCAGTCTGTAATGAAACATCAATAAGCGCACCTAATCTAAATGACACACAGTCATTTGATGCATGGTTATCGACTTCATTGGCTAAATGCTGTAACTCTCTAGCTAATTGTGCGCCCGACATAGTTACTTAACGTTATACACGAAGCAAACGATCAGTGAGTGACGTGACGTTAGTCCAAAACAAGTCAAGAGTAATCGATCAAAACGCTTCAATCTACGCTGAACCAATAGTAGGCAAGACCAACCCATCTAATTATCATACAAGACACAGAAAAGTAAGAATAAATTCAAGAATAAATAAATAAAAGTGGAAATAAATACATGCGATAATAAATAAATATAAAAATAAATAAACGTATAAATAAATAAATGTAAAAATAAAAGGAAATGATAAATAAAATAATCTAAAAATAATAATTAAAAATAATTAAAAATGGACACAAAAAATAATAAATCAATTTAAAAAATGAAAAGAAAAGTTAAAGCTAAGATCAATAATAGCTAAATAGCTAAAAAATTATTTTGTTTTATCAAACCATTCATTCTTTTATTTATTTTCATATTATTACATTTATTCGTTTAAATATTTATTTATTTATACATTTATTTATTTATAATTTTTGCAGGTTTAGTCCTCCATACTCGCTATCTGTCTCCAGCTGGGTTGTGTCCTGGGGGGGTGTAGTTTTAGGGACAGATGTCCTTAGGGGGTGCTGGTATTGTCTACAGCAGACTCTAAACTGTTATTATCCCCAAAACCCTCAACCCATAGGGGACTAATTTAGGTCAGGGGTGGGGGAGCGACAGTTCAAAATAAGACAGTATGACAGAAAATTATCTAAAGACGCACTTTGCTTATTACAAAAGACATCTATAGAAACAAAAATAAAAATATAATGACTATATTCTAACCCAGAGCCTTAAAAAAATATTTGAAAACAATTTTATTGACTATTTTTACTTTTGGGGACTTCCCCAAAGGGAGGGTTTGTCAGATTTAACTTACATTCATTGGTCAAGCTTATAACCATACTATAAATAAACCCAGACACACATATGTACGACAAACCTTTCAGTCAGTTGTATATGACAGCAGCTTCTGTTAGACACACTTTGATTAAAAGCTTGCCACAATAAAGAAAACCAAAAAAACACTCATTCACAACTTGCCAACACACAAGCAGTTGATTTAGTTAAACAGAGAGCGCCCTAACAGCAAAGCTGAGGCGCTTTAAACACACCAGTCCTGACATCAGTGTCCAAATCTTGCCACAAACACACACACATTCTCACATGCAAAGGACATTTTTAAATAGTTTTCAAAAGCTACACTGACATTATAAGTCATAAAGATACAATTTGTGAGTCTGCACATACAAACATTACCAGTGTGTCCAGAGAAATAAAATGCACACACTGAAATAACAACAAAGCACTTCTGAAGACTTGTGCTAGGACGTTTAGTAAGCGTATTCTCTTACCTGTAGGCATTTCAGTTACATCCAGATTTGATCACATATCCACTTAGTATTCCAGACAAGTGCCCCCCCCCCCACACACACACACATATGCACAGACAAAACACACTTTCCTCTAATCCTTCAATTCACTTTACATTCTCCTAAGACTCCCGGGACAGATACGTCTGCGTGAGGGTGACAGTGAGAATATCTGCACAGCACACACATACACACACACATTCAGTAAATCCTCGCTTCACACACACATAAGTGCTGAGCTCCAGTGAAACAGTCCGTTCAACCTCCTTGTCACTCACTCACTGATCAGTCCTGGATTTCTCCCTCTCGGTTTCCCAAATCTCCCTCCCTGTGACTCCTCCCTCTCTGACTGCAACAAATGACAAGCTCTACTTCCACATGACTCTCTTCTCTTACCGTCTCTCTAACCTCCTGTCAACCCTTTTCATGTATATTTTGTTCATTTTCTTTATGGTGCTATGTTGATTTCTTTAAAGTATTTCTACGTACACACAACAAAGGTTTGGCACACTGGCTCTGTACCAAACTCTAGAGAGCTGACTCCATAGGCATCACCTTTAATGTGAAGCACACTGGAGATTCAATCTATTGATTAATAGAATGTGGCCTTTATGTTAGAATTTATGTTGAGGTTCGTGGTTATATTACAAAATGCATTCTTTGGAAGCAGCATAAATTGCCTACCTCACGGAAAACAAGAGCACACCTATGAGAGAGGAAAGCATATTGTGATTATCTCATGTTAGTCAGCAGGTTCAGTGACCCTCACACACACACACACACACACACACACACAGAGATTCTATGAGAAAGAAGCAGGGGATTCAGGTCTGATCAATAGCTTAGAACAGCCTGATAAAGACTACACATCCCCCCTCCCCCCCCCATTCCCATACAAGACCAGCCCACCCCGCCTTCAACAACAATGCACCACTGCTACTTCATCAAACACTTTTAGTTTCGATTTTTTTCAGCATCCTAATGAGCCTGATTAAATCTTACGTTGCTCATTGCACATTAACACTAAAGATGAAAGTCATTTGATTTCATTTAGAAATTTTGTTTAGTTGTTTTAGTAGGTAACTAACTAATTACCTACAAAACAAACAAATGAACCCACAAACAGATTAAATGATGAACAAACAAAGGATCCCACTAATAAATGAACAAACAATAAAAATTAACTAACAGATTACCAAATAAATGAAATAGCTAGTTAATGAACTAGCTAATTCACTAACGAGTGAGTGAACAAACAAACAAGCAAGAAAATGGAAGAACAAACTACCGCAATTAATCAGCTCATGAAAAACAGTAGCAAATAAATAAACTAATCAGCTTCGGAATTAAAACATTTAAACAAACGAACAAACAAGCGCGTTAAAGAACAATAGAACAACCAAACCAATTAAGACAGTAACAAACTAACAAACAAACAAAAAACTACAATTGAAAAACAATTAATTAAGAAAATAAACCAACAAACGTTAGCATCACAATCGTTGGCTGTTCTTTTCACACATGCATTTGTTGTCACTGCCACTGAGAACAGCTACACAAAGCTTGAGTAACATTCACTGGGGTTAGTAATACAGCATGTTTGAAATAAGTAGTTCTTTTAGATTTGGCCTGAGCTGAAGAGAGACAAACTCAGGAAGAAACAGAACAGGTACAAGCTAGTACAAGTGTTTCACCTGAATGACTTCAGCACTAAAACACACTCGCACTCCAAACACATTTGACATAATAAGATGAGCAAGTCTGAAAATAATAAGACATTTTAATGAGCACTGGAGGAACACACAACCCCACAGTGGCCAGTTTCTCAATTCTCAATCAACAAGGCTATTCATATCCAGTGACCCAAATTAAAGCACCTCTCTCTCTCTCTCTCTCTCTCTCTCTCTCTCTCTTTCAAACACACACACACACACACACACACTCATGAAAAACCCCACAGAACCACTTCACAATTTTACACCGACAATAATCCGGATTTATCACATTGTTCAACATATTTGTAAATAAATGTGTGTGTGTGCGTGTGTGTGTGACTTTAATCCATCAATAACTGACAACTGGCTCTTATAGCTTATGTTAGAATGCCGCACACACACAAATGCAGGGCTATTCACAGTTTCACAGTTGAAAACTGAAGTCTAATCCCTCATCACTCAAACTAATTTAACAAAAACCCGGCTTCAACAGGAAGAGGATAAGATTTCACACAACAAATGCGCCCTGTTACCTAACCAATTAGCTTGCTATGACATGAGGACATAGCCCTGAATTGTATTGTCTTTACGTAAAGATAATAACGATGACTTTGGACAGTATACCGTAGCATATTGGTGTGGTGGTATTCAAGCCTTAATTCTCAAAATAGCTTCTTTTGGGTTTTACATAAGAAAGAGTAATTTACAGGTTTTGAACGTTTATATGAAAATAAGAATATGCTTATTTCGATGCACATTATGTACTTTGATATTTGTGGGGTCAACAGTAGTGGTCAAAACTAACGGTAATGTTCAACTTTGTAAAATGTATGTCTTTAGCTTTAAAATGTGGTACGTGTATTAATTAAGCTCAGCTTGGGAAGAATTTTAGGTACACAACTTTTTATGTGAAGAATCACTTATTACTAAGTGAAATTAACTTAATCTGTTGTGATTTTGAAAACATTACAGGGCGGTCCTGAACTAAACCTATACTCCTAACTTATATAGTGAAAGAAAACCACAGCGTGCGCACACACACACATACAACATTGGGGTGGGGGGCTGTGGGTTGCCAGGAAGACAGCTGTTGTTATGACAACGGCTCAGTGGCTGGCCTGAAAGTGGGGATATGAGAGGAGGGATGGGCCACACAAAAGAGCATCATTAATAAACCACTTGGTCACTCACTCTCAAACAGACAGAGAGAGCGACAGAGCAAGGGTAAACACCACAGTAGCTGCTCATGGGCACACTAACCATCACTCTCACAACTGAGCTAAATACTTGTTTGTTGCAGTTTGCACACATGATTATATTTACATCACGATCCAAATGAGGGTTGTGGGTGGTGGGGTAACATAACAAAACACAAGGGTATAAAACATGACACCAAGGACAAGGACTAACTACACCTAACCAGACTAAGACAACACTCGAATTAAATACAAAATAACTAAACTACACTGACAAGACAGGAACTCACCACATATGACACACACACACACACACACACACACACACGACAGTACAATGATTCAGCACAGGACAATGAAACAAGAGGACTATATAAAGGAGACTAAATCAAGGGGACAGGTGCGGGACATGAACTAGTTAACAAGCAATAACGAGACGAAAGGGCGGGAACAGAGACGCCACACCGGAGAGAGGGAGTATATGGAATGCCAAAACCTCTCTCCACATAAAACAAGAGGTTCTATCATGGTTCTGCCACTAGGTCAAGAAAAGCAAGACAAGGTGGGGCAGAACCATGACACTTTGCTAGTGGGCAAAATGAAAAGTTCTAAAAGGCTGAGCAGTGGTATACTGTTTTCGACATTTCAATTGCTCCTGCACTGCTGGATTAGCTTTCCTGTGGCTCAGTGGTTAGAGCATGGCGCCAGCAACGTCAAGGTCATAGGTTCCATTCCAGGGGATTGCGCATAGTCAGAAACAAATGTATAGTGCAATGTAAGTTGCTTTGGATAAAAGCGTCTGCCAAATGCATAAATACAATTTAAAAAAATTTAAAGTTTAGATTGAGTATGCAAATATTCCTTGAGTGTGTATTCTCTCACAACAAGCAGCAGCAGCCAATCTTAGCCGATGTGTTGATTTGTTTAATATAGACCAATAGAAACCAATGGAAGCCACAGTAAACTTTCTGAAAAAGTGAGCTGTTTTGAACTACTAACTACTGTTTTTTTCACTAAAAGTTCACTTTGTTTTGGCCAGATTTTGTTTGAAATGTCATTACACTAGTTCATTCTTCAATTTCACTTTAAATATATCTGGATCTTATCTGTGTTTTTTAATGGAGGAGGGACCAGGCTGGGTAACGAAATACATGCAACTTAGTTACGTATTTAAAATACAAAATTTGAGTAACTGTATTTCATTATAGTTACTTTTAAATGGGTGGTAATCAAATTACAGTTACATCCGAAAAGCCTTTTAGATTACCAAACTGATTACTTGGAATTTTAATGTCATTCATGTAAACAGCAATGGGGGATTCTCTGACTCTGAGAAACCATCTTAAACTACAGTTATGCTCATAAGTTTCATACCCTGTCGAATATGCAAAATTTGAATAATTCGTACAAAATAAGAGTGATCTGGTATCATAGAAATTGCATGGTAACTTTATTTATATTGTCCTGAATAAGCTATTTCACATAATAGAAGTTTACATATACTCCACAGACTGACTGAATTTATACAAATTGCCACATTAAAAAAATTGTACCCTTGAATCTTAATTGTCTGTCATTACCTGAATGATCAAGGACTGGTTTCATGTTCTGTGATAGTTGTTTGTGAGTTGAAGTAATTTTTAGGTAATTGAAACTTTTTTTTCACAGTGCTGACTTTTTCCTCACAATTGTGAGTTATTGACTTCTTATCTTAGAATTGTGAGACATACACTCACAATTGTGTACTATAATGTCCAATGAGGGAAAAATGTCAAACTAATGTTGTTTAAAATAATATGCAGAGGAAAGCCAAGTCCTCTGTTTGGTGATCCCTTTGTTTTGTATACCTTATTAGTTTTCCAAAGTATTCTAAGTATTTAGATTAAGTTACAAAATTTGTGTAATCTAACGAAATACGTTACAGATTACTTTTTGAAGCATGTTGTGACGAGGGAGGCGGGACGAGAGCCGTGAGAGAACGAAGCGAGGCCGGTGGCGCGAGTGATAATGAGTGTCAGCTGTGCGTTACACCGGTCTCGCATCTCTCACGGAGGAGCTCCGGAAGCATAAGAGGAGGAGCGACAGGAAGGCATGACGAGAGAGGACCAGGCCTGGACATTGTTAAGTTTTAGTTATGTTTGTTTAGCCGGCAGTCGACCGTGAGGTGGCTGCCGGCCTTTTACTTTCATTTTGTTGTGTGTTTATTTGATTAAAAGTTTGTTTAAAGTTTGCCGGTTCCCGCCACCTTCATTGTCTTGAACTTGCTACACATGTATTTTGTAATCTGCAGTGAAATACATTTTAAAAGTAATCCTCCCAGCCCTGAGAGGGACCTATGTAATTCTGATTACGTCATATTTGAACGTCTGCAAATATAAAAATTAATAATGATTTGTGTGTATGTTTTTGTTTGATGTAAATATCACCTGACCCCAATAACACAGACACGCACACACACTTACAAACTTTTGTTTAATAATGGACACTTTTCATTGAACACAATCCAGTGGTATTGTACCAGCACTGCCAGATTAATCAGATCTGAGGAGCGCAGCTACTATGAATGTTGTATAACATCATGTCATTGACTATATGTTAATTACATAAATTATTTGTGTTTGTTGTATGTAATGGACTTCTTAGCAGACGCGTGTCATAGCTATACACTAGACATAAGAATACTTTTATAAATTAAATATTTTTTTCTAAAAATGAGAAAATATGTTATTTTATATAACAATATAAATGTATGGTATGTCCTAGCTAGCTCTCTCTCTCTCTCTCTCTCTCTCTCTCTCTCCCTGTGTGTGGGGGGAAGTAGGAAGTGCTGTTTGGACTCAGATCATCATGCTGGTTGAGCGGTCAACAGGAGGTGGAAATGGCCTTCCTCTGACGAACATAGAAAGCAACATAGATGTGTGTGTGTGTGCATGTGTCAGCTTTTGCCTACATTCTGGAGACCAAATGTCCTGACAAGGAAACAAGAAATCAACTACGATGTTGAAAGCAACCTCTTAAACCAATGAAAACCTGTCAGTGGAAGTCACCGAATTTGAAAAAGCTAAGAAAAACCTGTCATTTAAAACACTAACAATCATTTAAAATTTTACCAAATGTAAACAAAGTTCAAACAGGCAGCACATTTACACACTGATATAATAACTTCATTATGTTTCCAATGATTTATCTGTTCAATATTAAAACAATTGTCCACATTGTCCACAAATGTCCACATACCGGTTTCACACCAGAAAATTAATAATAAACACACAATATCTCAATATCTAAACATTCTTAAAACATGTAAATATATTAGCCCATATCAGAAAATGTGTAGTGTATACTTTTTTCCATTGGCACATTATTTGACTTTTAAGTGTAAACCTAACTAAAACAGTGCATTGACACGCAAGCATAAAACACACAAACGTTGATATTTAACATAACACAGTTTGTTTGGGATCCTGACAAATATAATTATTTTATTATGAATGCATACGTTGCATTCATCTGAATAAGCTTTATTGTACAGTCTTTAAATAATAACGCACATTGACTCACCTTCAAGCAGTTTTTCTACTGTGTCCTGACCTCTGAATTGATTGACACAGTATTACTGGCAGTAAAAAATCCTTTGTAAGTGTAATTCCATGTCCTATGGATTTTGTCTTCTTCACCACCTCATACATCGCTTGTGATTGAGTCTCAAAGTCAGGCTGAGCACTCTACAGCGTCCACACCTCTATGAGATCAGAGAGTGAGAGAGAGATCAGAGAGAGTGAGAGTGAGAGAGAGAGTCTGATGATCTTTCTGCTGATGTACCATCCCATCACAAGACACACACACACACACACACGCACACACCACACATCACACACACTACACACACACACACACACACACACATCACACACACACACACACACACACAACACACACATCACGACACACACGCCACACGCACAACACACACACACACACGCGCACAAGAACAGACTGACACATGATGTAAAGCCAGTAACTAATCAGTTAATGCTGCAGGCATCACAAATTAAACATTATTAATGGAATTAAACGAGAGAAAGTTGAAAGAAATAAAGTTGGAGAGAAAAGAAGGGGTTTAAAAAAGATGAGAACAGCCATCGGTGAACCATTTTCCCTCTCTCTACACACACACGTTCAATGTGGTCACTTTAAAGAGGTTACACGCGACAAGAAATAAGTCTAGAAATAGGTGTGTGAGACAAATATTGAGATGCAATATTTTTAACTCTGCGGAGATCTAATGTTTTAATTTCACACACTGAGAGCGTAATAGGAGGATAAACGGACGTTGGGACCTTTACTCAAAAGAAGTCGACACTTCCCAATTAACCTCACACATATACACACATGCACGCACAGACACACACACACACACCACACGCACGCGACACACACACACACGCACGCACGCACGCACGCACGCACGCACGCACGCACGCACGCACGCACGCACGCACGCACACACACACACACACACCAACATCACCAGAGGAAATCGGTGCAGTTTTGAGGCACAAAACATTGTCATAGTGTATAACCGGGGTATTGTTTCAATAACTACTGAACACTTGAGGAAAGTCCCTACAGGAGTCATTCACACTTTCTCTGATTACAATATTTAATAATAATAATCATTTGTTACATTTATATAGCGCTTTTCTGGGTACTCAAAGCACTTTACATAGAAGGGGGGAATCTCCTCAAGCACCACCAATGTGCAGCATCCACCTGGATGATGCGACGGCAGCCATATTGCGCCAGAACACCCACCACACACCAGCTTATTGGTGGAGAGGAGACAGTTACGAAGTCAATTAGTACATATGGGGATGATTCGGAGGCCATGATGTATAGAGGCGTATGGGCAAATTTGGCCACGATGCCAGGGTTACACCCCTACTCTTATTCGAAGGACATCCTGGTATTTTTTATGACCACAGAGGGTCAGGACCTCAGTTTAACATCTCATCTGAAGGACGGTGCTTATTGACAGTATAGTGTCCCATCACACTTCACTTTTTGAAATCGTATGTATACATACACAGACACACACTTCTTATATATATATACATGACATATGATCCAATGCAACATAAATTAACTGGACTTGTATGTGTTGCAAGCACTTTAACACACCCATTTAGGGCACACGGGGTAACATCGTTAGAGTTTGTTTGTGTTATTTAGGTCACTATGTTGTGACGTCCCTTATCTTATTGTGATAGTAGTAGTAATGAATAATATTCAATAATAGTAGTGATTTAACTGTCTTGGTATCCAATGCCTATTACCTTGTAAGGCAAAATATGAAATGAAATTAAATCAAAGTGACTGTTCTCATACAGTATCCGTACAATACTTTCTTTCTCGGATGACACTAAACTCATAGCAAAGCCTTCTGGAATTGGATATCTGCAGATGACCTCCAAATCAAAATGCACCAAATTACATATACAATTAAAACAATACGATATTCAACTCATATCAGCAGTGTTTCAATGAGTACCCACACATTTCAGATAAAATCAAACGCAGGAAATGCATCATGTTGTGACATATTACTGTGAAATGACAGGTCAAGAAATGATCTTGCTCTCCTGATTGGCTGTGAGTCATCCATTGACTCAGGGAATGACTCCTTCCAATCAGAACTGAGCATGAGCGTTCAGTTTACATGCCAGGTGACCATTAGCAACAACACATTAGCAACAGGAAACTCCCTACTTCCTGCTCCGGATGTTTGGAGACTAGAAGGCAAACAGGAAATGACATCATCAAGTGGTAACCTCAGTCAAATGCAGTATTTCATGAATAGTATAACTATTTATAGTTACTACACAACATGACTCTGAAAGTCAATAATATAGCATAAACACACACAGAGCACAGAAATACACTGTGGTTATGAACACACTTCCACAAATAATTGTGTGGGGAAGCCCGTATTGGGATCCCATGTGTTTAGCATTAAAACTGAAACCACAGTCTCTTAAATACATGCGAAATATAACTGATCCCAAACGTTTCTGTGTGTGACCGTCTAGTGTTTTTTCAAGTTTTTGAATATATGTGTGTTTTCACTTTGTTTTTAGAGACCCTCAACATCCCAACAGGTTACACAAATACATTACTCTCTCTTTCTAAGTTACTAAGCATTAAAGAAGATTTAATAAATGTTTTTTTTCAGAGTGTATTTATTCTACATTACGAACATGAATATACACTTACTGGGCACTTTATAAATTCCCCAGTTCCCTGTTTCACTGAAAATTATGGCAATGTCTTGAACGAAGCAGAGCACTTAAAAAAAACATACGTTTTTAAGAACACTATATACAAATGCTTCAGCTTTCTGTTCTTGACTGACAAATGTTGAACTTGACATTGTTCTGCCATTCTAGCTAATCAGCCTCAAGCTCTGAGTAAGGGTACGAAGATAGTATTCTTCCCACCACAATTGGACAGAGTGGTTATCTGTATATAATTATAATTTTATCTGTTATAATTACCACAGCCTCATAATGTACACTGAACAAAATTATAAACGCAACACTTTTGTTTTTTCCCCCAAGGCCTATTTCTCTCAAATATTGTTCACAAATCTGTCTAAATCTGTGTTAGTGAGCACTTCTCCTTGCCGAGATAATCCATCCACCTCACAGGTGTGGCATATCAAGATGTTGATTAGATGAACAGGTGTGCCTTAGGCTGGCCACAATCAAAGGCCACTCTAAAAGGTGTAGTTTTATCACACAGCACAATGCCACATATGTCGCACGTTTAGAGGGAGCGTGCAATTGGCATGCTGACTGCAGGAATGTCCACCAGAGCTGTTGCCCGTGAATTGAATGTTCATTTCTCTACCATAAGCCGTCTCCAAAGGCGTTTCAGAGAATTTGGCAGTACATCCAACCGGCCTCACAACCGCAGACCACGTGTAACCACACCAGCCCATCTGCCTTTCCAAAGTCCTGCACTTTGGAGAGGTGTTCTCTTCACGGATTAATCACGGTTTTCACTGTACACGGCAGATGGTAGACAGTGTGTATGGCGTTGTGTGGGTGAGCCATAACCCTAACCTTAACCCAGCCATTGAAGAGGAGCGGACCAACATTCCACAGGCCACAATCAACAACCTGATCAACTCTATGCGAAGGTGATGTGTTGCACTGCGTGAGGCAAATGGTGGTCACACCAGATACTGACTGTTTTTCGGATCCCTCCGGATCCCCCAATATAGTAAAACTGCACATTTTAGAGTGGCCTTTTATTGTGGCCAGCCTAAGGCACACCTGTGCAATAATCATGCGGTCTAATCAGCATCTTGATATGCCACACCTGTGCTCACTAACACAGATTTAGACAGATTTGTGAGCAATATTTGAAAAAGTTCAGCTCATGAAAAATGAGGGCAAAAACAAAAGTGTTGCGTTTATAATTTTGTTCAGTGTATATGTTAGTTTGAAGCAATCTGGCCAATCTCTGTTGATTTCTCACTCAACATGACATTTCCATCTGCAAAAGTACTGCTTACTACAGTGGTTCTCAACTGTAACTAATCAGCGTCTTTAGGAATAGATGCTTTCAACTTAATGCAGCACTGCGCAAATCTATCAGCGTATGACATTTAAGTACCGCGATAGCGATTCAAGTGCAGATTGCTCGGTACGCATTTGAATCGCTCTCGCAGTACTTTAATGCGATATGCCAAACAATCTGCGAAGCCCAACATTAAGTTGAACGCATCTGTTCCTGAAGTCACTGATTAGCCTCTTCAGGTGTTTTATCAGAGTTGGGGCTAAACTCGGCAGGAAAATGGATCTCGCGGGCCAGAGTTGAGAACCACTGGCTTACTAGATGTTTCTTGAGAGACTGTTGTGCATGTGAATCCCAATAGATCATAAGTTTCTGAAAAACAAAAACCATCATGTCTGGCACCAATAACAATCCAATGGTCACAGTCGCCAAGGTCACTTTTTTACAACATTCTCATACACGTCAGCTGAATTTCTCTGACAAGATTGACTGCATAGGTGAATCAGTAGGTGTACTGGTGTTCCCAATAAAGTGCTCTTTGAGTGTGCCGGTGCGTTTCAAATGGGATATATCGCCCTCCGAAGGCCACTTCGGAGTGAAAACAATCATGGCCACCATATTGAAGGGTCATTCCAAACCGAAGTGCTCATAACTGGCCACTTTAAAGGTCCCTTCGGAATGAAGGATTTCGAAGGGTACAACTGACGGACACTTCGCGCCCCCATGATTCTTTGCGCAGATTCTTTGCGCCTCCTTATGGGCGTGGGATGATGACGCAGAAGGGCACTTTAGAGCCCTTCGAAATGGAACGCAGGGTGTGTGTGGTGTTCAGGGCTTGGATCCTTCAGGTAAAATATTGTGAAAATGAACTTGGAGAATACCGCACAATACCCACAAGTCTCTCCCTGTACCAACACATCTAAAACGAGAAAAGTGAATAAGAAAGAGAAACACAGTCAATCATTGTGCTTGATTTTTTTGCTTTTATTGTTGGCTGGACGACCAAAACCATTAAACAGGAGAGCACATGTCTGAGTAATGAAGGGTTATCTGTGTTGAAACACTGCTTTGAGATATGTACACAGACACATGCACACAACGAAGTTACAGGGCCCAGATGTTTGCTAAGCTGTGAGGATGAATATGTCAGAATTTAAAAAATGTCCTACCACCGCAAACCCATTTCAATCAAAATCAAGACTTTCCAGAGTTTCTCCTCAAACATTCTTCCCCAGCCTACAGAAAACACCAGTCTAGTCAAATCTATTTTACATTTCATCTGTGGGGTTAATAACCTCCACGTCTTTTTCTTGAGAAGCAAGAATATATGTAAGGAATAATTGATGACGGGCCATTGAATTCTGTGAAAATAATGCACACCCCGAGGTGGTAATGCGGTCTATATTTGATTTCATTGTATTCAACACCCCTTTCATATAAGAAAAGCATAAGGAGAAAAAAACATGACAGAGATTTCTCGCAGATCTCGCAGTGGCATAGAAAGCTCGATGCTGTGTAAGTAAAGCCCCGTTTACCTCTTCCACAGATGCATTTTTGACTTCAAGCCAATTGTGAAATAAATTTAAGCTGTTGTTTTTGTCATTTTTCATGTTTCTGAGTGTTTATCTTTCATGTCGTTTGCCGTAACCGTTCATATAGCTACGCTTTCATTTTTAATCTGAACAGTCCTGTAAAGCGCTGTTGCCACAATGTTGTTGACATTTTCATGCTGTCCATAAATATTAACAGTTATATCTTCTCAGACAATGGAAATTGCCTGTCATTTCATCTATTGTTAGATCTTTATTCAGTGGTGGACAGTAGGCTACAGTATTACCTTATTCAGTTAAACTCGGAACTGTAAATCGGTCGACAGATCTGGAACTACTTCATGGGTGTGCGTTTAATTGAATGCACACCCGTAGAACGTTCGTCAGCCAATCAGAATGAAGCAATCAACAACCCCGTGGTATAAATATAACAATATGCCCCACATGTGATAAATATAAATGTAAAGTGGCTGATAGCTTTTATGAAGCCAAATTTTTAGGGTATGTCACTACACATAAAAATCCTAAAACTTTCAGTAGCCTTGGTCTCTCCCATACTAAAGCATACTAGTTTAATTTTCATGTGTCACAGTATATAAAAGGCATCATACCATAGGCTTCAGCCCTGCTGTAACCCCGCAGAAGACGATACTGTACAGGTTTGAATAATGGATGTATATAATAGTATTTATATAAATTACAGCATTTTTTATGATGACCTTTGCTTTTTTATGTTTTCAGTACAAATATTTGTAAAAATATTTGTCGACACGTGCTGGAGACATGCAGTCTGTTTTTGACTCCAGGTTGAGGGATAACTGATATCCGAGTCTGTGTCCTGCATAGTGCAGATCAACATGATTAAAGGTTGCAGGCGGACACTGCATGCTGTGCAGACATGCAGCGAGAGCATGTGTATGTGTATGTGTGTGTGTGTGTGTGTGTGTGTGCAGACCCAGATGGTGAACCTGTGAGTCATCTTTCGGTTTTGCACATAAAATAGCCTTGTAAATCTTATTCCGATTTCAAATGTTTTGAATTTGTTAGGTTGTTAGGCAAATTTACCTCGTTGTGCTTTTATGCAATAAAGTTTATTTTTGTTGGCTGTGGGAGATCAGGGGTGGTGGTGGGGAAGTTATTGTGTTTTTTTGCACTGGGTCCCAAAAGTTCCTAGTCACACTACTAAAGCAAATATTACAAGGACATTAATGCTGTCATATTAGTCTTTTAGAAGAATGGGAGAGACTGTTTTTATTGTTAATCTTAGTATCATGTTTGCAAATCCTAAGCACTTTAAATACTTTACAGTGAACAATTGCAAAAGTCCAATACTTCAATGGCAATACCTGTCCAGAATGCGATGCCGCAAACAGATTTAAGGTTTCTTTTCCACATTAATCCAGTGTCACTTCTCATATATTACTGTTACAGCTGTTTAGGACAAAAACGTCTTAAAGGAATAGTTAACTTCAAAATTTGCCCCCATTTATTCCTACTATGGAAAGTCAATGGGGGCAAATTTAGAAGTTAACTACTCCTTTAACATGGAAACTTCTTATGTGATTTACGGAAAGTCAAAAGACAACATTTTCATTTCGGGGTGAAACGCTTCATTAACTGAACCCAAACTTGCTAGTATTATTGGTTTCTTGGATCTAATTAGATATTGTGAGGACTTTAGCTTTCAAAAGGTCAGAATGACATTCACGTGGCACCCTGAGGCTGAACTAAACACAGTCACACCCAAGAGAGAGAAAGAGAGAGAACGGTGAATATCTTTTATAGGGTCTCAGTAACACACCTGCCTTTGAAACTAAATCCCAACCAGAAAACTTCTCTAACACTCAACCTCACACACACACACACACACACGCACGCACGCACGCACGCACACACACACACACGCACGCACGCACACACACACACACGCGCGCACACTCACACACACACGCACACACACACACATGCACACACACACACACGCGCACACACGCACACACACACACACAATATCAGACTGACACATACTGGTCTATCTGTCTGTCTGTCTCTGTCTCTCTCTCTCTCATAAATCCATCCGTCTGATCATCACGCTGCTGGTCTCATCTTTCCGCTCAAGTGTGTCACTAATATAGGACAGCTGAACCTTTAGCGACTAAATACAACCTATACAGCCCCTATTCCTCATTTTTTACAATCCTCCCTCCCTCGCACCATAACTCCCCAAGGTGCTGTCACAGAATACAGAAAACTAGGACGAAGGACAGAGAGAAAGAGAGATAGTCCTAGAACCTGAGAATAGGTGCTCTCCTTTTAAATAAAATAAAGTGAGGTGTAATTGATTCGGCCTTCAACTATAAACTCATCACTCATTCAATAAACCTCTTCAGCTGTGTTAGAGCTCAGCCTGTACCGTTCTCTTAACCAGGCCTGTTATTATGCTGAAGGTCACTGACGGATGATCTCAACGTCAGACTGCACACCCACAGGCCGCCCACAGTCATTTCAATAGCCATCCCATAGTTCACACAAAATTGGGAAGAACAATGTCAGTCCGTCAAGTGCTTTTCTGATTAGTTGGCTTTCTTCAGGACTCGGGTTGCTACATACAATGAGTCATACAACTTTTTGAGGAGGCTTATGCACTAGTATTTTAACCAATTGTTGCTTGGTTTATTATTGTGTGGCAAGGCTTTTCGTTGTACTCAACCTTAAAGTCCCCGTGAACCGAATGTGGTGATCATCTTTGACGTATTTTACGAGGTGGCAAATTCATTTTAATTCGTATGATGTGAATTGAACAAAAACATCCAATTATTAGAAAAAAGCAATACTGAAGCCCCTTCCCTAAATCTTGTCACTGGCGCTAAAGCGGATCGCACTGGAACGTGCAAATGAAATTCATACGAATTTGCCACCTTTTAAAATTTCTGTAAGATTGTATTGCTTTACCTCAGTATTCTGAAGCTGTCACGGTCCCACCGTCTTGTTTATGGAATTCTAGTCGTGTGGTGGGATCGGGGCAGAGTCCTTAGGTTATGTGTGGAGAGAAACATATATATACGTTCTCTCCAGTGTCTTGTCATTGGCCCCATTCCTCTTGTTTCCTTGTCATCTTCCCCTGAATGTTTAATTACCCACACCTGCCCCGTGTCATTATCCCTCGTTTGTCTTCCCTATATATACCCTCTTGTTTCTTTGTCCTGTGCTCGTGTATTACGCTATGTTACGTTGTGTACGGTTTATGTGCCTTGTCCAGTGTTCCTGTTCTCAGCCTTGTCCTTGTTCCGTGAGTCTTGTGGTCTACCCTGTTGTGTTTGGATTTAAGACGTTTTGTCGTGTTCTTTAGTTTAGTTTATTGTCCTTGTTTTCATTTTGCCCCCTCATGGGAAGTCTTTTGTTATATATATATAATTATTAGTTCTGTTTTCCCCATTGTGGGTGTTTTTGTTCTGATTTTGTTGTTTAAATAAATATTTTCTGTTAACCCCTTCACTGCCTGCCTGCGCTTGGGTTCTTCCTGCCACAGTTCGTGACAGAAGCTTTCCTGAGTGACATGAAATATCAAATTTGAAAAATAGTGGGTGTGGCTTGACTTCCCACTGAAAAATGTATTAAAGGAGTAGTTCATTTTAAAATTTGTCCCCGTTGACTTTCCATAGTAGGAATAAAAATGACTATGGAAATTCAATGGGGACCAATTTTGAAGTGAACTACTACGAAGTCAAAGACTTTTAAAGTAGAGTGTACCCTCAAATTAAAAAAAAAATAGATTCGCCTGCTGCCCTCTCAAGTATTTGTTGGAGTTTCCCTCTCTATCGTTTCCCTTTCTTTTGGCTTTGATAATCATTGCCTGTATGTTGTAAGAGGTCATTGTTTCAGAAGCCGCGAGCATTGTGTTTTATCAGACGTTATCAGCACCTGATAGCATTATTATATACCATATTCTCTGTGTGTGTGTGGGCACTATAACAGTGAGAGAGATTTATTTCTGGGTTTCTTATCTGAGCCATATTTAAATATGGATTAAACCACGTCTGCCAACATATTGATCTTCACACGCACTTGTATATAAACACACAAGCCAAGTTTTATTGCATTTAATCTTTAAGTTACATCATATGCCAAACACCTGTTGAAAAGAAGCGAGAGAAAGAGAGAGAAAAGGCCATATGGTTGCTTTAGAATGCCTTTAGAGGTTCAAATGCCTTCAAATGCTTGTGCTTTGCAGCTGCACACATACATACGCACACACACGCACACTAGGCTATTTATACACAGTTTCCTTTTATTTATCCATTGCATTGTTTAGTGCACATCTGCTGCAGTCACAGAGTACAATGGACGGGCCACACACACACACACACACACACATGAAAGAAATCTGTCAAACACAAGTCTTGTAGAAATCGACTGACAAAAGTGGTGACGTTGAACGCAAAGTCTGTCTTTTAGGACTATACCAGATGTTAGACATAAACTGTTCCAAAACCTAGCGGGATACCTATCTACAATGGCATACATCCAATGCATCACATGCACTGTCTCGCTCCAACCAGTTCGGCAAATTAACAAAGTATTGCTAAAAAGTTTGCTATTATCAACTAATAATTAATTACTTTTATAAAAACATTCTTTGAGAATGAGGCATTTACTGTATATAGTGCTTTACTGTGTATTGCTGTACACCCAAAGCGCTTTACAACCATAACCACCAGCACCAGCGTCTTTGCATTTTTGTGTTTTTTAAAGCAACACTATGGAACATTTGCTCACGGGTTCCCCCATGGGGTTGATAAGCGCAATTGTCTGTTACCAGTGTCGTAGGGGCAGTTGTGGCCTATTGTTTAGGGAGTCGGACTCGTGACCAGAAGGTTGCCGGTTCGATTCTCAGGGCTGGCGGGTAATGACTGAGGTGCCCTTGAGCAAGGCACCTTACCTCCACTTGCTCCCCGGGCGCTGCAGTGATAGCTGCCCACTGCTCCGGGTGTACGTGTGTTCACGACTTGCTGTGCGTGTGTTCACTACTCTCTAGATGGGTTAAATGCAGAGGTCACATTTTGGGTATGGGTCACCATACCTGACAATTAGGTCACTTTCACTTTTTAATACTGTTGCTGTATAAGCTTACCCTTGGGCAGCGTAATACACCGTGAATTTATTTACTAAGCTGATGGAACCGGCGAATGCAGAAACGTTGTTCGGAAACTCTTCCGCAGGCAGGGGATGGGCGGGGCTGTGTGCACCGACCCAAAAACAGAACTTTCAGAGTGTGGTTGTAGCCACTATGAGGCTGCTCAGATAGCAGCGGTAGTAGAATTTGTCCGGTTAAGAGTTGTTCTACCACTGAAATAATTTTAGAGATATTATTTTAAGGTCGAAAAACAACAAAGTGTTGCTTTAAACTGTGTTGTTATCTTAGCAAAATGCTAACGTAAAACTCTGTGATGTCTGAAATTGCTGCCTATGTAGAGTGTTGTGAAGCAGTCACTTTGTGTTATCTTTCAGTTAGAAGGCAGCTGCATACAAGAACACAGACAGCAACAGTGATCTATATTTAAAAGTGTTAAATAGGTGGGAAGTGGGTGTTAAATGGGTGCAAGTGTTGGAGTGTCAACCAGATACTGGTATATTGTGACACCCCATATTTAAATTTATTTATTAATTGGTCAAATAACCTTGTAATAAGTGGTATTATTTACAATCAAGCGCTCAAAAATGCACAATAAAGCCTAATCATCCTGATGGGGTTTATTATGTAGTTGCCTATACACACTATCCCTTTCATAATAAAGTGAGATAGACAAATATTTTAATATACAAAAAGGCACCTTCACACAGACAGGGCAATGAACTTCTATTTTATAGTGTCTGCTGGCCTTTACACAGAAGCACATTTCACAGATCAGAGTCACCTCTGCCAGGACGTCACGACAAACACCAAATCATTTGTAGTAAGACACCCTGTTTTGAACTTTAACAAGGATTAAAATGGCCAAATGCACACACGCACGCAATGTCATGCACACACACATGCTTTCAGGCCTCTGTCGGTGTTAAGTTGGCTGGAGGAAAGAATTGACAGCTTAAGCTCTTAAAAGCTTCCTCAAGACATATACACACGTAGATACACATCAATAAACACACATACATCTGGAATATGGTCAACCCCCATAGGCCCTCATTTCCTGAAGCTGAAAGGTCTCAAAATGGCTGACAGAACTGTAAATAAGATCAGTATCATTCTCATTCTCATTCTGTCTCACACAGACACGCATATACAAAACATTTGGAGTGAAAAGGAGTAATTACGTGGGGCTCTCGACCATTCCTAAACACAAAGCCATGAAAAACACACACTCACAAACACACACAGTCCGATTATTGAAGGCTGGTGCTGAGGGAGTTTTTTACCATTGTGGTTCAAGGATATTCCTTCCTCCCTCAGACAGGAAATAGTCGTTTGTCATTGATTCAGATTAAAGTGTTTACTTCCCTTCAGCATCTGAAGAAGTTTTGTTATCGTTCTTAAAGGAGTAGTTCACTTCAAAATTTGGCCCTATTGACTTTCCATAATTTTTTTATTCCTACCATGGAAAGTCAATGGGGGCAAATTTTGAAGTGAACTAGGCCTACTCCTTTAAGGACACTCGGAGGGAATTAAGAAACTGAAATTTGATTTCTGATGATCAGCGGGGAAATATGGGGAAAAAAAACATACAGGTCGGTGTGTGTGTGTAGGTATAGCCTCTGTGGCGCATTCCCTGAAAATCATATCCTTGAGATGTTAATGATAATTTACAACTGAATGATCTCAGGGATGTGCATGCAGGGATATTTCATAAAGAGTCTGTCATGATTCTGCCGCATCTTGTCATGTTTCTGTGGGTCTAGTGGCGGGATCATGACAGAACCCCATGTTTCATGTGGAGAGAGATATTTTGGCACGGTGGCCTGTCATACTCTCCGGTCTCGTCTTTGTCCCCGCCCTCTCGTTTCCCCATTATTGATGGTTAAGATTTTCATTCCCCGGACCTGTTCCTTCTTGATTTATCCTCTTTATAATGCCCTTGTGTTTTCTGTCCCGTGCTGGTTCATTGTTATTTGTCAAATTGTCTCATGTGGGTGAGTTCCTGTCTGTGTTAGTCCAGTCCAGTTTAGTTATCTGTAGTTCCCTTTCTGTCGGTCTCTCGACGTTGTGTCGAACCGACAGATGGGGTTCGTCCCTGAGAACCAATCGCTTCCGACTTCCTAGAAAAGGCCAATGAAAATTGGCGAATGAAATTTGCATGCCGGACTCCGCCCCCGGATATCCGGGTATAAAAGGGAGACGGCGTGCCTCATTCATTCACCTTTTGTTCTTCGGAGCCTTCGCTCATGATCAACAGACTTCGCTACAAGACTGCCGGCTCTACGACGTGGTGCAGCGGACTGTCCCTTCCTGCAGCGACTTCCTCTGGGCTACTCTGGGCTACTTCCTCTGGACTTCCTCTGGACTACGGCCCTGCAGCCCGCTACGGCGAGCAGCGAGGGTGATATGAGGACTATTGTGAGCACTAATCCATCAGCCACTGGCTCGCGGACCGTTCGCACTTCGTCTTGCTCGTCTGACCGTTCCCCATGAGACGGTCCGCCGTCTTATTCCTCAATCATGTATCGGACACGGTACGTGATGATGAGATGTCTGTTGCAGCATCGGAGGGTGACTTACTGGCATCAGACTCCGACGATTCCTTGAAGCTCCCTCCCTCGGGGGGTCGAGATCAGGAAGAAGCGGACATCGAAATGTCAGCCATGCTTTCCCGGGCCGCCGGCATTGGGTTGGGTTGAGGCTCCAAGCCGCACTCGCCCCCAGTGCCGTGTTCCCCCGGAAGTGCATGAGGAACCTAGTACGACCTGGAACGCCCCCTTCGGCGCGTACACGTCAACTAGTTCCATCACCCTTTCTTCCCTCGATGGTGGGGCAGCTAGAGGATACGTCGATGTCCCCCAGGGGCTCGACCTAGACTCCCGTCCAAAGCACGTAGGCTTTTCGGCATTTGAGGTGTCGAGAGCTTACTCTGCTGCGGGCCAAGCTGTCCCCTCTCTCCACGCTATGGCCTTCCTGCAGGCCAATGCGCGGAGAGAGCTCCACGAGGGTAAGACCGACCCAGCGCTTATGCAGGAACTCCGCGGCTTCACCGACCTCGCTCTCGGGCGAACAAGGTGATCGTCAGAGGATATCAAGTATGTCCTCCCCAGCCGCGACTCGACCGCCCTCTGGCCGCCGAGATCCCGTGCACCGTCTGCTTCCCAGCAGCCCTGGTCCTCTTCAAGACATCGAAGTGGAGACCACCACCCTGTCAGCAGCCGCGGCGAAAGCCAAAGCGGCCCTCATGGGAAGACCCCAGGGAGATCGAGAATACCTTCGGGCCCGACCCCAGCCATTCCATTGCTGGTGGTCGATCCGGGACGGTTCCTGCCCCGTCCCAACAGCCCATTCTAAAAGTTTTCTCCCTCTCTGGGCGTTTATCACAGCCGCTCTCACCCTCTACACGACGGTGTTCGGCAACTCGACGTTGCGGCAAGACCCAATGTCGAGGATAATCATCAGACATCATCGCCAGTCAGGTAAAACTGCAGAGCCGATCTCCTCTCTGGGGCCCCCCCACGGCGAGGGATCCGCACTGCCAGCCATCGAACCACCCCCGGGAGGTCGATGAAGCAGAACGTACCGATCCAACTCCCCGGACGCCCGCCCAAGTTTCGGGGCATCCTCTTAACCTCAGCAGAGGCAGGATGCCCCGTGCTTCGGGCCGAGGTCGCCACCCCTCTGGTGAGGAAGCGATCGTGCTCGTCCCTCTAGCCGAGATGTTCAAAGGGTTTTACAGCCCGTACTTCATCGTCCCCAAAAGAGCGGGGGTCGCTAGATCTGCGTACCCTGAACAGGCACCTACTCAAGCTGCCGTTCAGGATGCTCCTGCAGGCATCTTTCAGATGTCAAGATGGATTCATGGCAATCGACCTGAAGGACGCTTACTCTCAAGTCTCAATTCTCCCTCGTCATCGCCCATTCCTACGGTTCGTTTTCGAGGGTCAGGCATATTAGTACAGAGTCCTCCCCTTCGGTCTGTCCCTGTCCCCATGAGTCTTCACGAAGATCGTGGAAGCCACCCTCACTCCCCTCAGGGAGAGAGGTGTGCGGGCAGTAAACTATCTCGACGACTGGCTCATTTGACACACTCGTGAGATCTGTTATGTACACACAGGGACCTAGTGCTTCGGCACCTAGATCGATTGGGACCACAGGTCAACCGAAAAGAGCAAGCTGTCCTCTGTGCGGAGCATCCTCTTTTTTGGTATGGAACTCAATTCTGTCTCCATTACAGCGCGACTGCGCTCAGTCAGTGTTGAACTGCTTGGGTTCAAGCAGTCAGCGGGAAGAGACTCCTGGGCACATGGCATCCTCGACGGTGGTGATTCCCCTCGGGTTGATGCACATGAGACCGCTCCAACACTGGCTACAGAGTCGAGTTCCCTGGAGAGTGTGGCACACCGGCAGCAGGCGGATGGTGATTACGCTTTTCTGCCGACGCACCCTAACCCCTTGGTCTTCAATGACCTTTCTACGGACGGGGGTCCCTCTCGGGCAGGTCGAGACGTGTCAGTGTCGCAGACGCCTCCCTGCAGGGTTGGGGTGCCGTGTGTAACGGGCACGCAGTGTCGGGGCGATGGACGGGCCCCTGCCTGCGCAGGCATATCAAATTGCCTAGAGTTGTGGGATGTGCTACCCGCACTGAAGGGGTTACAACCTCTCGTGCAGAACAAGCACGTGCTGGTCCTGTCGGACAGCACAACTGCCATAGCATTTTTAACCGCAAGGGTGGCGTTCACTTACGGCAGCTAACTCGACTCGCCCGACGCCTCCTCCTGTGGAGTCCGCAGGTGAGCAGATCCCTGCGAGCCACACTTATCCCAGGTGACCTGAACCAGACAGCCGATGTGCTCTCTCGTCAGTTGACGCCTCGCGGAGAGTGACGACTCCACCCCCGTGCAGCCAGCTCATTGGGTACAGTCCGGGCGGGCTCAGGTAGACCCCTTCGCCTCCCTGGACACCACCCATTTCCCGCTAAGGTACTCCCTGCATCGGCACGGATGCTCTAGCGCACAGCTGGCCGTGGGACAAGCGGAAGTACATCTTTCCCCCAGTGAGCCTCATTGCACAGACCCTGTGCAAGGTCAGGGAGAGAAGCATCAAGTGTACTAGTTGTGCCATACTGGCCCAACCGGACTTGGTTCTCGGAGCTAATGCTCTTGACGACAGCTCCCTCCTGGCCGATTCCCCTGACGAAGGACCTGCTTTCCCATGGCACGTTATGGCATCACAGGCTAGACCTCTGGAACCTCCATGTCTGGCCCCTGGACGGAACAAGGAGATCCTGAGTGGCCTAACCCCTGCGGCGGTTAATACCACTACTCAGGCTAGGGCCCTGGCCTCTAGGCGACTATACGCCTATAGTGGTGCCTCTTCTCATCCTGGTGCTCTTCTCGAAGAGAAGACCCGCGGAGTTGCTTGATCAAGTGGGTGCGGTCCTCCCAGAGACTCGAGAATAATCTCTCCCCTTCCACACTGAACGTGTATGTAGCCGCTGTTGCCGCTCATCACGACCCAGTTACTGGTAGGCTCTAGGACAGCACAACCTGATAATTTGGTTCCTAAGGGGCGCGGGAAGGCTACCACCTCACCCACGCTCCGTACCCTCTTACGACCTTGATGCGGTCCTGGAGCCCCCTCGGAGATGCCGCTCTTTCTCACTTTTGATGAAGACGGCTCTCGGGAGGATGCTCAAGAGGGTAGCGGACCTACAAGCATTCTCCGTGTCCACAGATTGCCTAGAACTCGGGCCCGGTCATTCTCACGCTATCTTGAGACCCCGGCCCGGCTACGTGCCCAAAGTTCCCACCACTCCCCCGAGACACCAGGTGGTGATCTTACAGGCGCTCCCCACCGGGGAGGAAGACCCAACCCCATCCGTCTTGTGTCCAGTATGCGCATTGCGCCTCTGCTTGGACCGCACGCAGAGCCGCAGAAGCTCTGAGCAGCTCTTTGTCTGTTTTGGAGATCAGCAGGGAGGGCTGTCTCAAACAGAGATTGGTGCACTGGATCATGGCCGCCGTCACTTTGGCGTACCTGTCCTAAGATCGCCTACGCCCACTGGGTGAGAGCTCTCTCCACACGGAGTACAGCCTCCTCGTGGGCACTGGCTCGAGGCACCTCTCTGGCAGACATCTGCAGAGCTGCGGGTTGGGCTACACCCATCACCTTCGTGAGGTCCTACAGCCTCCGCGTAAAACCGGTATCGGCTCGAGTCTTGCAGGCATCAGGCAAGACCGGCGGCCGGTAGGGTGTACGCCTATGACAGTACCCCCCCTTTCTCCTAAGGGGGTCAGCGTACTTCTAGCCTCCCTTCTTCCCCCACTGGGTGAAGAACAGGCACTCCATCCATCACTAGCAAGCACCTCCTGCGGGCGGGCTGGGCAGAGCAGCCCTGCCCCTTAGGCCGGGTATCTCTGGAGTTATTCGCAACATAGCTCTAACCGGACCTCGTGCTACCAGACGTTGCAACCCCCCAGTAGGGCGGTTCCGTCTGATGTATCCTCATGCTGGTTCCCACCTTGGTAACCCATGACCTCCTTAGGTGGACCTCCGCCTCGCGGTTTTCTCTTCAACCGCTCTTTCTTCCCATGAGTTCTCCCCCATCGGTGAGACCATGTTGGTATCTCCACTAGACTCCTCCCTGCGGTAGGATGTGGTCTCTGTAGCGCAGCCCCCACTTGAGAAAGTAGCGCTTACCCAGTGGCCTTACGGTTCCGGGCGGCTTCTCGCTGTTAGAGAAACAAGGCCGCCACCTGTGAGGCCGAAGGTAGGGGCCTTCCCACCTTTCAAGAAAGCTCTGGGACCCCCTACCTACCCACTGGTAGGTTACAATTTTGCGGTAGCGCTCACGGCTGACACGCCCAGGCCAGTCACCGTCGCTTCGTTGAGATTGTGACAGGGCACAGTGTTATGGCGTTTTCCATTGGAACCCCATCTGTCGGTTCGACACAACGTCAAGAGACCGACAGAAAGGGAACGTCTCGGTTACAAATGTAACCGAGACGTTCCCTGATGGAGGGAACGAGACGTTGTGTCCTCTTGCCACAACACGTGCTGTCCTCTACAGCAGTCGTGAGAGGTCTCAGGCTCCTCAGAACTAAGGTGAATGAATGAGGCACGCCGTCTCCCTTTTATACCCGGATATTCGGGGGCGGAGTCCGGCATGCAAATTTCATTCGCCAATTTTCATTGGCCTTTTCTAAGAAGTGGGAAGCGATTGGTTCTCAGGGACGAACCCCATCTGTCGGTTCGACACAACGTCTCGTTCCCTCCATCAGGGAACCGAGGTTACAAACATAACCGAGACGTTTTGTAAGGTGTCCAGGTATTTCGTGTTTCTCCTTACCTGGTTTTGTGAATACCCTTGTTCGTGTTTTACCCCATCGTGGGTTTTTGTTTTGTCTTTTGTTATTAATTATTAAAGCATTGTGTTAACCCCCTACCTGCCGTCTGCATTTGGGTCCTCCATTCATGTGTGTCTTTGTCTCACCACCCAATACCGTGACAGAGTTGACATTCATATTTTTCACCAGTGTTCTTATAAAGCCATGAAACTGCACATGAGCTCAGCTAGTTGTATGCCAATCCAAAAACAAACACTCCCAGCTCCCATATTACTGGAGGCTTATATTTTTTATACAGTACTTTGGTATTTCTTGTGAAAATTTACTTTAATATTTGGAGTTTTCTCATTCCCAGCTCTATAAAAACACACACAGTATAGGCACAAATCTCAGCAGAGATTACTAGGAGAACTGACAGTACACTCTTAAAAATAAATGTGCTTAAAAGGTTCTTCACAGCGATGCCATAGAAGAACCATTCAGTCAAAGGTTCTTTAAAGAACCATCTCTTTCTTACTTTTCATAATCTGAAAATTCCCCTTTTTCGTCACAAAGAACCTTTTGTGAAACAGAAAGTTTCTTCAGATGTTAAAGGTTCTTTATGGAACGGAATGGATGGCATCGAAGAACCTTTTGAAGCACCCTTTTTAACAGTGTATTTGTGATTTTACTTTGTTATGAGTTCCAGTGATGTATATGAAGAAAATAAGCGGGCAAAGCACTGAACATTGATTTATCCCAGTGGTAAGCCCAATGCAAAGAAACTGTTGGTCAGATGCAGTCTCATATCTTTAGTTTAAGCTTATTGGGTTCAGGTTCTCCTTGGCTCTTCCCTTCCTGTTTTATTCAGCAATTTTAAACGGATTAAAATTAAAGTAATAAAATAAATGTTTTGTCGGCTAATTGAATCATAGTTGAATCATAGTGTAATTAATCATAGTATGTACATGTACAAAAATGTTACCAAAACTATAAAATGTGAATCCTCATATAGTTGAAGTCTCTAGTTGTTATAGGGATCTGCCATGTCTGATGGGCTGGGCAGTATTTACAATACATGTATTTAAAATACAAAATAGTATTTTGTAATTTGTATTTGATTGGTTTGATGAAAATGGCTTCATATTTTGTATCAAAATACTTCAGTGTTTGTATTTTGTAGTTACAAAATACAAGAAGTCCACGTGATGACATCATAAAAATGCAGCCGCTGATTGGTGCCTATACTCGGTAGTTTGCCCGGACTTGTTGTTCAGAGCGGAACAGAAAATTGGACGAAGGTGGTCAAGGTAAGAAACATGCAGGCTGCAAGATTTCCATCTATCTATTGCATGAATTGCTTTAATTTTTAAGAGTTTATGTTAAGTTTTGGACTTTGTGTTAGCAGCCTAGGCTAAAGAATATTATACGGAGCAGCAGCCCCATGTTAGCTTGCTACTTTCAGCCTATGTTTGTCACGGATGTGGCAGGACAGAACCCAAATGCAGGACAGCAATGACGGGGTTAACAGATAAGATTTTAATCTTTAACAAAACAGAAACAAAAACACCTACAAAGGGGAAAAAACTAAACAGAAAAATACAACAAACAAAAACTTCCCACGAGGGGGCAAGACAGGAACTAAAACAAAAAACAAACAAAACTCACAAGAACCGGACAAGGCAAGGTAGGAACACGAGAGATGCAGGGACTGCTCGGAGGTGGATCCACAGGACGCTCGCCTCCCCCGCTTGCCAACAAGGCTGACTGGTGGCGAGGCTGCAGGGGGTGAGGAGAGCGGTGTGGCGATGCCTATAACCCCGATCTGCAGGGTCTGACCCTCCTGTATGGCGGCCAGCGGAGATGGGTGGTTGTGACGTGTTGAGACCCTGGACTCCGGTCGGTTCTTGACGTACCGCCACACGACATCGAAGTCCAGCGGTCTGAACGACCGCATCTCCGCCCGCGACAGGGGATCCCTGAGACCGGCGTTAAAAAGCACCGCTACCTCCTCCTCCCCGAAGACATCCTCCTCTGCGGCATCCAGGAACCTCTCAAGATAGTCCTCGATGTCCGCGTTCCCCTGACGAATGCCGCAGAGGAGGCAGGCCTGGTGGGACCGTCTCGTGCCCATACTGCCTGATGGGTTTGATGTGGGCTCGGTGATTCTGTCACGGATGTGGCAGGAAAGAACCCAAATGCAGGACAGCAATGACGGGGATAACAGATAAGATTTTAATCTTTAACAAAACAGAAACAAAAATACCCACAAAGGGGAAAAACTAAACTGAGAACACGACCAACTGGATACAATCACTGAGCACATGACAATGAAACATGAGGGCATTTAAAGGGAACACAAACGAGGGATAACGACACAAGGCAGGTGTGGGTAATAAAACACTCAGGGAAAGATAACAAAGGAAACGAGAGGGGCGGGGTTAATGACGAGACACCGGAGAGAACGCATATTATTGTCAAAAGGACAATAATATGTTTCTCCCCACACATAACCAAAGACTTTGTCATGGCTCTGCTACAGGACCAAGAAAAACATGACTAAATGAAGCAGAGCCATGACAATGTTATGTTCATCGGTTGTGCATGGAAAAAATAATAATAACGCATTTCAGTGTTGTACAACATTACATTCTAAACACACTATATTAGTGTAATGGTGTAAACTTGCGTGGAGCAGCAGGATTTACTGTGAGACGCTCTAAGACACTTTTTGCATACCATTGCATGAACGACTGCCTGTCACATAATATATTATTATATGTTTATTATTATTTATGATTAACAATCAAATGGTTAATTAATGAGAAACTAGTTGCTATGAATACAGGTGCCATCAGTTGTCACTCTTATGAATGACTTGTTTGTCATTGAGTCGGTGTTGCTGATGCACAGAAGGCCCTTTGTTACTAAACACCAAGTAACTAAATTAGGATACAATTACAAGTCATTTGCAAACTGTAAAATATTAAACTTTTGAATATTTGATCTGTTAAAGGAGTCATATGACACGGCTAAAACAAATATTATCGTTTGTTTTAGATGTAATTCAATGTGTATACACGATTTAAGGTTAAAAAATGCTGTATTTTCCACATACCGTGCATGTTTGTATCTCCTCTTTGCCCGCCTCTCTGAAACGCGCAGATTTTTAATAAAGCTCATCGCTCTGAAATGCGAGGTGTGCTATGATTGGCCAGTTAACCAATATGTAGTGATTGGTCGAATACTGCAAGCGTGTGATGGAAACGTAACGCCTCTTACCATATTAGGAACATCAGGTTCCAAAGCAATTGTGCTGACAGTACTGACTTGCGTATACATTTGGGCGGTCTTAGTCAACTCATACCACGAACTGACGTGGATTTGTGGGGGTGTGGCTACACGAGGCGTTTCAGGCACGTCTGGGTGAGCATTCGCTTTTAGATAGAATGCATCTTTTGTTCCAACACTTCAATTTTTGAAATTTTTACACACCAAAGACACAGAAAAACACGTGTTCGCGCCATATGGTTGCATATGTCAGATTTATTGTATGATTTTGGCAGAGAAAAGCTATTGCTATCAAACATTGTTTTAATCCACAGAATCAGTGTAATGGTGAAGGGATAAATCAAAAAGGCCAATTGATGGAGGGTTTGTGAAGAAATTTCATGCTCCCTTGTAAAAGTATTTTGTAGTACTTTTAAAATACAAAAATACAGTAGTTTATTTTGATACATGGTGTGGCCGCTGTATTTTGTTGTTTATTTTGATACACTTAAAAGTAAGGTATTTGGTATTTGATTTTAAAATACATTTTGATGTATTTTTGCCCAGCCCTGGAGCACTGTAGGTGATAATAAATGGAAAAGTACCATGCTTGCGTTTTGGTACATTTTAAAACCAAATTTTCATGAATTTCTGTAAATTAACTATGCTGTAGCAAGCATACTTGACCAGATGTTTATTGTGATAATGGTTATTCAGATTGTGCACTGATTTTGACTAAATCAACCATCAATGACTTTTTTAAAAATGTTACTAACAGAACATTGAGCTGAAACCAGGTCATATTTACAACTTTGGGACACTTCTCATGCAACTGGGTCGTCTGGTCACCCTACTGTGACATCAAACTGAAGAAACATCTGAAGTTGACAGTGCATGCATGCATGGCTGCACATTTTCCTGCCCTGAACCATTAGCCCTGAACTTTGACCATTAACCTTGTGACGTCACATCCCAGCCTTTTACCCATGCAGACATCAGACCGTGGGGTCAACCACATGGGTCATCATATCTATGTGACCTCTGTGCACATATCAGTGAACCAAATCTATGTGTCCAAATCTGATCGCTCATCCCTCACCTTACCAGGCAGCATGAGATACAGATAAGGGACAGGTGTGTCCTTAAGGAACGTGCACATTGGCACAGACACACACACACACACACTCACACACACAGGTTTGTTTGAGTATACTAGTGAGGACATTACATAGACTTCCATTGATTTTATATCAGGCTTATGATATATTCTATCCCCTACCCCTAACCCTAACCCTTAACCTAATAATCACACAAAACTGTCTGCTCTTTTAGATTTTCAAAAAAGTTAATTCTGTATGATTTATAAGCTTGTTTCCCCTTGGGGACCAAAAAACGTCCCCACAAGGACAAGGATTTTGGATATTGCCATCTTTATGGGGACATTTTGTCCCCATACTGTAAGGTTTACTCTCCCCCCCCACACACACACTGAGTCTCCATGTTTTATGTGAACTTTCCTTACTTTCCATACTGTAATTATTTTTATACTGTACAAACTGTGTATTGTAATTTTAAGTTGTGTGTTTTCACAGTGAGAGTATTTGGATGAATTATCAACAATGGTGTATGCAGAGCTAAGTATGGACTAAACATTCGGTTCTTGTGGTTGATGTTTAGTAATGTGTAGCCATTATTTATTGTTTTCACTGCCACTTATTCTCCATCTTGCAGACCTGCTGTCATAAATGTGTGCACAGCAAAATCACCAGTGTTAAAAAATGTCAAATTAACACTCACAGTGTATATATAATCTACACTCTCAAAGTGTGGATTATATGTACACTGTGAGAGTTAATTTGACCTTTTTTAACACTGGTGATTTTGCTGTGCGTGCGTGCGTGCGTGCGTGCATGTGCGTGCGTGTGTGTGCGTGCATGTGCGTGCGTGTGTGTAGGTGTGTGTGTGCGTGTGTGCGCGTGTGCGCGTGTGCATGTGTGCGTGCGAGTGTAGTAGGCTCAGGTTAATGAGGTAATGACAGACAACAGCCTTGATTGGTGGACAGCTGGTTTTCCATGTCTTTCCTGTTACTGCTTTTATCATACACACACTCCCGCACACACGCACATCCTTTTTAAAAATTGTTTCTATGGTACGTGCCCACATTTAGTTCTAGTCTCTGTAACACAGTAACCTTCATTGAGTGCATTGCCAAAACACACAAAGGTACAGACTACCGGTCTCATTTGTGAAACTTTCTGTGCAAATTGTTCACAAAAACATTTATGTAAATGAAATATGAGATCTCATGTTAGAAAATTTCTTATGGGCCTAAATATATATATATATACAGAAGCTTTACACCCCCACCCCTTATCTTATAGAAAGTCAGATAAGAGATGTTATTCTTAAGATTGGCCTGATTTTGATGACATCTCAATTTTATGTCTCTCTCTGCCCTAAAAGGGGTCATTTCACCTATAAAAATAACATTATTTTGTGTTTTTGGTGTAATATGTGTTCACGTGGTTTAAGGTAAAAAAAAAACATTATTTTTCACATACTGTACATTGCTGTTGCTCCTCTCTGCCCTGCTTTTCTAAAAAAAACAGAGATTTTTACAAAGCTTGTCATTCTGAAATGTGCTTTGATGGGCCAAATACCTCAAGCATGTGATGGAAATATTACGCCCCTTACCGTATTCAGAGCATCGGCTTCCAAAGCATTTATATTGACAGTTGATAACGTCACTTTATGAGTTCGAGTCTATTCAATTAAAACCCACCATTGTGCTAAAAACCCAATCACCCATTGCTCCCAGGGAACCTTCGCAGTAATAACTGTACTGTGAGTCAGATGAAAGTTTAAAGAGCTTCTTCTTTTCCTTTCGGCTGCTCCCTTCAGGGGTCGCCACAGCGAATCATCTGCCTCCATCTAGCCCTATCCCCTGCATCCTCTTCTCTCAGACCGACTACCTTCATGTCCTCCTTCACTACATCCATAAACCTCCTCTTTGGTCTTCCTCTCGGCCTCCTGCCTGGCAGCTCTAACCTCAGCATCCTTTTACCGATATATTCACTCTCCCTCCTCTGAACATGTCCAAACCATCTCAACCTGGCCTCTCTAACTTTGTCTCCAAAACATCTCACATGTGCTGTCCCTCTGATGTACTCATTCCTGATCCTATCCATCCTCGTCACTACCAAAGAGAACCTCAACATCTTCAGCTCTGCTACCTCTAACTCTTCCTCCTGTCTTTTCCTCAGTGCAACTGTATCCAAACCATACAACATCGCTGGTCTCACTACTGCCCTGTACACCTTTCCTTTCATTCTTGCTGGTACTCTTTTATCACACAACAGACCTGACACTTTTCTCCACCCATTCCAACCTGCCTGCACACGCTTCTTCACCTCTTTTCCACACTCCCCATTACTCTGGACTGTTGACCCTAAGTACTTAAAATCCTGCACCTTCTTTACCTCTTCTCCCTGTAACCTCACTGTTCCACTTGGATCCCTCTCATTCACACACATGTATTCTGTCTTGCTGCGACTAACCTTCATTCCTCTTCTCTCCAGAGCAAACCTCCACCTCTCTAGACTTTCCTCCACCTGCTCCCTGCTCTCACTACAGATCACAATATCATCCGCAAACATCATAGTCCATGGAGATTCCTGTCTGACCTCATCTGTCAGCCTGTCCATCACCACCGCAAACAAGAAGGGGCTCAGAGCCGATCCTTGATGCAGTCCCACCTTCACCGTGAACTCCTCTGTCACACCTACCGCACACCTTACCACTGTCCTACTGCTCTCATACATATCCTGCACCACTCTAACATACTTCTCTGCCACTCCAGACCTCCTCATACAATACCACAGCTCCTCTCTTGGCACCCTGTCATACGCTTTCTCTAAATCTACAAAGACACAATGCAGCTCTTTCTGACCCTCTCTGTACTTCTCCACCAACCTTCTCAAAGCAAATATCGCATCTGTAGTGCTCTTTCTTGGCATGAAACCATACTGCTGCTCACAAATGCTCACTTCTCCCCTTAGCCTTGCTTCCACTACTCTTTCCCACAACTTCATTGTATGGCTCATCAGCTTAATACCTCTATAGTTTCCACAACTCTGCACATCTCCCTTGTTCTTAAAAATCGGCACCAAAACATTTCTCCTCCATTCCTCAGGCATCCTCTCACTCTCTAAGACCTCGTTGAACAACCTAGTTAAAAACTCTACTGCCATCTCTCCTAGACACTTCCATACCTCCACTGGTATGTCATCCAGACCAACCGCCTTTCCTCTCTTCATCCTCTTCAAAGCTCTCCTAACTTCACCCTTGCTAATCCTTTCTACTTCCTGCTCAACAATATTTGCCTCTACTACTCTTCTCTCCCTGCCATTTTCCTCATTCATCAGTTCCTCAAAGTACTCCTTCCATCTTTCCCTCACCCTCCTGTCACCTGTTAACACATTTCCATCTCTATCTTTAATCACTCTAACCTGCTGCACATCCTTTCCATCTCTATCCCTCTGCCTCGCCAACCGATACAAATCCCTCTCACCTTCCTTACTATCTAACCTTGCATACATATCCTCATAAGCTTTCTGTTTGGCCTTTGCAACCTCTATCTTAACCTCACGCTGCATCTCCCTATATTCCTGTCTACTTTCCTCCGTCCTCTCACTGTCCCACTTCTTCCTAGCTAACCTCTTCCTCTGGATACTCTCCTGAACTTCCTCATTCCACCACCAAGTCTCCTTGTCTTCTTTTCTCCTTCCAGATGATACACCTAGCACCTTCCTACCTGTCTCCCTGATCACTTTGGCTGTAGTAGTCCAGTCATCTGGAAGCACCTCCTGTCCACCTAAAGCCTGTCTCAACTCTTCCCTGAAAACAACACGGCACTCTTCCTTTTCCAACTTCCACCACTTTGTCTTCTGCTCTGCCTTTGCTCTCTTCATCTTCCTCACCACCAGAGTCATCTTACACACCACCATCCTATGCTGTCTAGCTACACTCTCTCCTACCACTACTTTGCAATCGCTAATCTCCATCAGATTACAGCGTCTACATAAAATATAGTCCACCTGTGTGCTCCTGCCACCACTCTTATATGTCACCCTGTGTTCCTGCCTCTTCTGAAAGTACGTGTTCACCACAGCCATCTCCATACTTTTAGCAAAGTCTACCAACCTCTGTCCTTCTGGGTTCCTTTCCTGAAGACCAAACCTGCCCATCACTTCCTCATCCCCACTATTCCCTTCACCAACATGTCCATTAAAGTCTGCGCCTATCACCACTCTCTCACCTCTGGGAACACTCTGCATCACTTCCTCAAACTCGCTCCAGAATCTGTCTTTCTCCTCTTGCTCACAACCTACTTGTGGAGCATAAGCACTGACAACATTCAACATCACACCTTCAATTTCCAGCTTCAGACTCATCAACCTATCTGACACTCTCTTTACCTCCAGAACATTCTTCACACACTCCTCCTTCAGGATCACTCCTACTCCATTTCTCTTCCTGTCCGCACCATGATAAAACAGTTTAAACCCTGCTCCAATGCTTCTAGCCTTGCTCCCTTTCCACCTGGTCTCCTGGACACACAGAATGTCGACTTTCCTCCTCTGCATCATATCTACCAGCTCTCTGCCTTTACCCGTCAACGTACCAACATTCAAAGTCCCTACTTTCAGTCTGAAACTCCTGCCTTTCCTCTTCTCTCTCTGCCTACGGACACGCCTTCCTCCTCTAACACACCTTCCTCCTCTCCTTTGACCAACAGTAGCCCAATTTCCACCAGTGCCCTGTAGGTCAACGGCACCGATGGCGGTCGTTGTTAACCCGGGCCCCGACCGATCCGGTATGGAAGTCATGTTAGTGATTCGCATATTTGATTTGGCAAAAGTTTTATGTCGGATGCCCTTCCTGACACAACCCTCTCTATTTATCCGGGCTTGGGACCGGCACAAAAAGTACACTGGCTTGTGACCTCCTGTGGCTTGTACACTGGCTTGTGACCTCCTGTGGCTAGAAATGAAAGTTTAAAGAGCACACACTAATAAACAACTACACTCAACATTGTGGTTATATGTACCACATTTATGATGGAAACCAGGTGTATAAAGACTGTAAGAAGGTCTGTAAACAAAATCTAAATAAATATCACAGGAAGACACGTGCCCTAAAATATGTCTGTGGCTGCCAACACAGCAGACTTCCCTTTATGTCCTGTACAGTAAAGAGGAAGAGTCATTCAGCTGGACGGGATGTGCATCTTCCTCTCAGCATCTGTACTGCAAAGACACAACATGGATATTCCTTTCATTTAACCCACTCAAAAAACACACTGCACACATCTTTTCCTCAGATACTCAGAATTTATTATCATGATCATCTCTGGCAAGGGCAGGTTAAAAGGGACAAATAAGAGGTTTTTCTTTTGACACGTTTTTTTCTTGGCATTATTATTTTAACGTGTGTTCATTCTAACAAAATTGTGTATGCTTAAATAGCACAACACTATACCTAACCCAGAATATGTGTTTACATTTTAAAATATCATAAATTAATCTTAATGCTAATTTTTTCATAAAACAAAATGAATTGTACAAACGACAAAGATCATTCGATTATATTAAAAACTTCAAAGATCAAGATAAATCAGCGCTGTGTTGCTTGAGGACCAGGGAAGAAACAAAAGACGAAGGCTCCTTTCTCTCCATAACTCTCTTCTTCTTGTCTTTGTGAAGTGTGACCTCTCTGTTGGTAGTTTGAGAGGGACAGGTGAAAGGTCGTGACTCGGGTGTAAAGCTCTGCCGGGTGCTCTGAGTGTGTGGAAGAGGGTCACATGTGAACCCGCAGGGCAAAGCACATTGCTCACACAATTTCACATACAACGGTCAGGAATACACAAGAATAAGCCAATAAGCATAAGAGAAAGCCCATGTGACAGCCAATCACAGTGTAAGAGCATTGCTGCCCACAGACACAGAGAGATTCCCAGGCAGGGGAACGGTTTTGGCTAAAATGGATACAACTACCTCCGCTGGGCATGCGCACTTCAATACCGCATAATTTTTGTCATGCTGACAACAGTTATTTACTATTTTTTTTATTATTGTAATCAGTGTTGGGTAAGTTACTCTGAAAAAGTGATTAATTACTAGTTTCTAATTACATATTCAGTAGAGTAATTAGATTACTGTACAAATTACTCTCTCCTACTTATAACTAATTACTTTCTATATCCTAAATCAACCTTGATTAGTTAAGTGATTCAAGGATAGACACAAAACTGTCACGAATATGGTGGTGGACAGAACCCAGGTGCAGGCAGGGAAAGGGTTAACAAAAGACTTTTATTAATAAACAATAAAACCCACAATGGGGTAAAACAGGAAACAATAATGATAAACAAACAAAAGACTTCCCACGAGGGGGCAAAATAAACAAACTCTAAGATATATAAATAATAAATCGGGGCACAGAGAAACAGGAACAAGGGTAATCCAGACGGGAATAATCCAAGACATGGGGACGTACTCCAATGAGTGGAGAAATGGCAACGAACCGACACAGGACAATGAATACAAGGGGTATTTAAAGGGAACACTAACAAGGGAAAATTACGTAGGGACGGTGACGGGCAGGTGACAGGAATCAAACACTGAGGGGAAACTAACGAGGGAACGAGGGGGCAGGGTCAAGAGACGAGACATGAGAACGCATGACCATCATAAACAACCAACGATCATGCGTTTCCACACAAAACACGTGGGTCTGTCATGATCCTGCTACAAGTCTGAGAAAAGCATGACCTAAAGAGGCAGAATCATGACACAAAATTACTCTTAATTCATTCAAAGAAATAATATAAAACTACATAAAGCACTCTTATTAACTGACTGAAGTATTACAAATGTGAGAAAGATACATTAATGCATGCATTTTAAAGTAAAACTTTGAATTTGAATGTCAATTCCAGTATTGTATACATTAGACAGTATTTTTTAGTAAAATTACATCTGAAGTAACTGTAATTAAATTACAGAAAAAATAAGAGTGATCACTTACTTTACTTTTTTAAGGAAAACTTACACCCAACACTGATTGCAATGTTAGGTTTAGGGTTGGGGTAGGTGTAGGTGTAGGTGTTAACTAATGTAATTTATTGTAATTTTATGGCAAGATTATGCATCACTTCCGGCCGTTTCGGTATCCCTTCTAGCCACAGACCGTGACACACAGCTGTCCTTTAAGATCGGGTAAGACATTTACACAGCAAAATCGCCAGTGTTAAAAAAGGCCAAATTTGTCGTGATTCTGCCTCATCTTGTCATGTCTGTCTTGATCTTGTGGCAGAATCATGGCAGGATCCCTTGTTTTATGTGGACAGAGGCGTTTTGGCCCTGTTGGCCTTCCACTCTCCGGTGTTGTCTCTGTTCTCGCCCTTTCATCTCCTCATTATTGCTTGTTATTGGTTTCATGCCCTACACCTGTTCCCTCTTGATTTGATCCCTTATTTAATGCCCCTTTGTTCTCTGTCCTGTGCTGGTTCATTGTGTGTGTCATTTGTGTGGTGAGTGCCTGTTCCGTGTCAGTCTAGTCTAGTCTAGTGTAGTCATTTGTAGTTCATGTTTATGTTAATCCTAGTCTTGTTAGGTGTAATTAGTCTTAGTCCGGTCCTATTGTAGATTCCCCTGCTTTGTTATTTTACCCCCACGTGGGTCTTTGTTTTGTATTTATATTTTATTAAATGTCTTGTTAACCCCTTACCCGCTGTCTGGGTCCTCTGTACTTGTGTCCTCACCACCCACGTATCATGACACAAATTAACACTGTGTATATATAAAGTATACTATCGAAGTGTGGATTATATACAGTATACACTGTGAGAGTTAATTTGACCTTTTTTAACACTGGCGATTTTGCGGTGTAGTTTCTGCCAATCTCATATTAATCTGTAGTGCCTATTCAGTAGTATTGCATATGTCGTACCTTCGAAGAGTATTTAGTTTGATCAAATTTATAAAAGAGAGATACGGTTGTACAATTATTTCCGGAAAAACATGAGCTGCTGGAGGCTGGCAGTGGGACGGAACTACAGCACGAGCACACAACAGCACGAACACACAATTAAACACATACGCGCCGATTGCCAGCACAAACACAAACACAGACATATGACTTAGTTTCACTTACCATGTGCAGTTCATGTCAGCATCTTTTAGCACTGGGACCGCTCCATCTATTAGTTTCAAACGATCTTCAAATCCAGCGTTATATCCATCGTTTATATAATATCCATCACTGAAATGCCGTGAACAAACAGATACACCTCAACTTCTCTCACTATCGCAAGAGTGTTTGGCGCATGGGCGGGCTCTTTCTTTTGCTTTGCAGTGCTTTTCTGGGAGGATTGCCCAATAAAAGGAATAGGATCCCTGTTACGAAAAAGGGATCCAGACTTTAAAAAAACTTTCCGAAACAAGTTGGAATGCTGGGGGAGTGTATCAAGCATAGAAATACTACTGCATACGTCCAACTCGTTTTTTAACAAGTTGACCATGTTAAGCATGAGAAGCCAGCACGTTTAACAATGTAAAGAAGTCAGAATGCATGACAAAGCATGTTACCTCCACTTTCAGCATTTTTGTCTACATTCAAATTAGAACATGCAGAGAGATAAAAATATTTTTGGTCTTGTTTTCCAATATGATTATGTAAACATCCTTAAAACAATATATACTGTATATATATACTTTTTTTTAGTTTTACTGTTAGGTACAGTATGTGAGCGGTGTCTAGACATGAACTTTTGATTACAGACTATTTCACATGCTGAGCTTCCAACACAATCACTCACACAGCATGTTGTTTCATTGTAACTCATAAGAGCGTTTCTGTAACCCACACATTATAAACTCCATGTCAACATTTAGTGTAGAGATGCTAAGGGGGGGGGGGGTTATTCTCCTTTGATGTTTATTAAGTATGTAAGTGTGTTTGGTTTGTGAAGGATAAAAATTTATAAACAAATCAACAAGAAAAACCCTTTAAAACCTTGTAATACATCTTTGTTGAATGTTGATGCTGTTTTTATTCATGATTTATTGATTGATCAATTGCTGATGTTGTTTTAAAATATTTGAATTTTTTTAAAGTCACACTTTAAAATGTGTCATTGCATTAGATATTTTTGCAAGGGCATTAAAATATAATGATCACAAATAAATAAATAAAGCATTTACTATAAAGAAACACAGTACAGTATAGGTTTAAAGACAAAAAAAGATTTGTTGTGCTTTCTAATGGTCTTTATTGGAATGTGATAATGCAATGCAACATTAAAACATTTTTAAATTACACTTAGTATTGTTTTAAAATGTGTAAACTTTATTCATGAGTAACACACTGATAATCCATCTGTTCATCATTGTGATATATGTTGTCAATGTGAGCAGTATCTCATCAGATACAATGCTGTGGGCTTTGCCTTCATTTGGGCTTTTCATGCTCCCGCTGCGGTGGGATGCCACTGATGAACAAGCCGTCTCTAAAAGCCCTTGAAAAGCTGCTATTGAGCAAGGATGGGACTGCCCACAGACAGTCCTGCAGTCTGTGGGCAGACTGCAGGACTACAGTCTAATAAATGAGAAGGGAATTCCGGCGAGATCTAAGCACTTTTACTATAAGGGCTATCGTTTCGGTTTCTAAATAACTTCCAGATCTTAGAAGTTTTTTTAAGATGCTCATGGGAACTTTCAGAGTCGCCTTACGAGTGATAGACATGTTTATAGTATAGCTTTACTACAATATTAATAATACTTTCCGCAATAATTATAAATATATTTTTGCCTTTCCTGAAAGTTCTGTGAGCTGCTCATTCAAAACTTCTATTTGAATATAAGAGTATTCTGGATGGTTGCTAACTCTTCCAAGACAAAAAAGCACAATTTAAATTTTGGTCAAACACTTTACAATAAAGTGCTATTTGTTAACAATTATTTAATGCATTAGCTAACATGAACTAATAATGAACAATACATTTATTAATAATAATTCATGTTAATTTCAGCATTTACTAATACATTATACAAACCAAACGTTGTCACTAAGTAAGGGATAATGTACAGGCAGCCGGTTGTTATCACAGAAATAAGCTCTGAAAGTGTGATCAGGGCCACACTGAAGGGCAGGGGCGGACTGGCCATCTGGCGTATCTTGCGTTTTCCTGGTGGGCCGCTAACGTATGGGGCCGTAACGGACGTGTTTGCCGCTAACATATGGGGCCGCAACGGAGGCGTTGGCCGCTTAGAAGGACGTATTATAAATGCGAATGCACGCAACGCGAATGCAAAAGACACGTATGCATGCATGCACAACCCCCCCCCTCCCCCACCGTCGACAGATTCAATGGAGGGCCGATGCAGGCCTAAAAATGCCAGGGCCGATTTTTCTTCCCAGTCCAGCCCTGCTGAAGGGGCTTATTTTGCGATAACAGGCAGCTGCTTGTACATTATCCCACTTATTGCACGGCTACTTGCCACGTGAGAAAAAAACTGGACATGAAATGTGAATTTGAAATATTTTATTAGCTCTTTTTTTAACGAATGTAGACCTTCCACGAGGAAAAGCAGTTTACTTTTGGTTTTAAGGTAAGAAACGACGTTCAAATGTCACGAACAGGCAATTTGGTTTAAGCAATTGTAAATATAATGTCATATATGTCATTAAAATACATATTTATATTTAATTTGTCAACAATTAATAATGCTGAAAAAATTAATTGTTCATTGTTAGCTAATATTAGCTAATGCATTTACTAATGTTAACTAATAGCACCTTATTGTAAAGTGTTACCTCAATTGTTTTGTACATAAAGAAAGTATGAACAATAACAATAATGATTGCTTTTTTATTCATAATGGTTGGTGTCAAGATTCAAGCCACCGTTCCACTGTCGGGCAAAACGGCTCTACAAACAGTAAGGTTACAGTTATATGTCCACTTGAGCCTGAATCTTCTTGCCACAAACCATTAGGTTCGGCCTGGAATTTTGCTGGTGGAAAGCATGTAGTGATGTTTTTTTTTCTCCATTTAGTTATCATTGGAGTTTGGGTTCCTCGCCACAGGGCAGTGTTGGCTTGCTCACAGGGAGACTGCTTTTATTAGATACTATTAACTAGAATGAGCTTGCTTGTTCTATAAACACCATGCACTGTGCTGTGTTTTACCTTTTCTGTGTTCTTCTGTTTTTCTTATTTGCTCTTGTAAAGCTGCTTTGGAACAATGCACATTGTGAGAAGCGCTATATAAATAAAATTGAATTGAATTGAACTGATGTTGCCGCTCAGGATTGGTTGCCTGTTGCCTGGCTACACAATTCTTTCTGTAGTTGGCCAAGTGCATATTTGGAGAGAAGTAAATAAATGTTTTTATATTTTACTTTCTTACTAGTCTTTCTGACATTTAGCAAAGTAGAAAAGGAGTCCTAATACAGTCCCAATATCTGATTATCCTCCATAACACAGTCAGTATCCCATATCGTCCTCAAACTTGCATTATCAACACAACACTGATGCACTTGTATTAAATTCCAAGGAGCTCTGTTATCAGCCTCACAGTGGAAAAGGAACCGTGTCTGTACTGGCTGGGCCGGATTGGCACAGAATGGTACGGTCAAGTAATGAGAATGGTTTGGCCCGGAGGTGGTTATCATGGGTCTGTGTCCTGAGACGATCTAGCACACATTCTGATCACTATGTAGGTCATGGCAAGTCATTGAAATGTCATCTGGTGGGTTCATATCTAATTATTCCTCTTCAGAAGACAATACAGATACTGAGAAAGAGGAAAAATGGAGAGCGAGTTGGAGAGAGAGATAGGACAGTAGGAGAGGGTAAACGTTTTCTAATGTCAAAATACTTTTTTTCAAAGGGACGTGTACAAGGAAACCAATTCTTATTGTGTCTGACTAAGAAGAACTGACACTTTATACTGTAAACTGTATCATAAAAGCTGTGCCATAAAACACAATTGCCATAGTTTATCAAAGATAGGCAATTCTTTATGATTGGCAAGTGTGTATAACCTGACCTCGCAAGAAAATCAAGGAGCATGAAAAAGTAACAAGATAAAATCTTTGTGCATGACAAAGACATGGAGTCTGCCTCTTGTGTGTGTTGCATTCATAAAGGAACATTAATCTGATATCAGCCCCACCACCCACTGAACAATAATAGAGTTTATTGTGACAATGCACACCACTGATCTGAGATCAGTCATGTAGACCAATGACTGATCAGTCCACTGGGATCGGTCTTTATTCTCAGACTTTCCCCAGAATCTCCACTTACTGCCACTGAGAGTGATGTCATCCACAGCGAGGAGCAGTGAAGGGTGTGCATGTCAGCAAACTCACAGAGATAAACTAAAGCCACACCCCAAATGAGTTCACGTAGAAACTCAGATTCTCAGCTACGTTTAATAAAATAACAACTTTGCTTTAAATGCTTGTGTTATAAAACAGACACAATTGAGCACAGCATTTTGAAGAAAATATATAGTTTTGTATATTCTCATAGTAAGCATTGATAATTTTGATGTTTTGTCAAATCTGAGATATTATTAAGAAGCTTCAGAGGAAATGTAAGATTGCTCAGCTTGATATCACATGAATTTGTAATTATTTTACATGGTATCTAATGAATGAATCGGTGTTAAGGAATCTTTAACAATAGAAATGTATTTTTCATTTGAGAGAGACCATTCAGCTCTTATTAAAGATCTCTGTTTATATTCATCTTGGACACTGCGCAACCAAGAGAACAAAACAAATCTTTAGATCAGAACTCTGTGCCAAGCCAACTGACTTTTATCCAGGAATGTAGAAATTATTTGGAAAGTGGAATATTTTTGATGGCTCTAAACATACAGTATACTCCCTCTGTCTGCTATTGGCCAGACTAGGGACACTATCAGATTTTAACAATAATGATATTATCGTGGTATGTATGAGGTTAAATAAAGAAATGATGCCATCAGACAAACCCATCTTTTGTTTATTTTGTAATTTTTTTGGTCAATGAATCTCACTCAAAATGCAAGTGTAGAGAGCCAGAGGGAGACTTTGTATTCGTCCCCATTCATTTTATTCAAAGGGGTTAAAAATTATGTACCAAACCAACCAACTTCTGGATAAATCAGATTACACACATTGATATAAATGAAGAAAGTATATAAGAAAGTTCAATTTATGTTTATATTTATCATTTGCTGTCATTTATTATACAGTAAATTTCCCCATGGGTAAAATCAATGTGATGTTTACTCCTTGAACACGACTGTTGTGATTGATCTATTTGACATTTCTAATGGTGCAGAAAGACACACACTGCAGTTTTTACGTCATAGATTTCTGAGAAGTTATACCTGGGATATTCTGTATGTAGAAATATCACAAATGGCTTGGATGGACATGTCCCTTCCCCTTTGTTATAATGATCACTACGCCTGTGCATTTATTGTTCAGAATTGTTTTTGTGGCTCACTGATAATGATTTCCTGATTGTGGGATAAACACTTCCTTATGTGTTTGTGTGTGTATTTGTGGGGATGCTCAAAACTATAGCCAGTTGACTTGCTATCTATTGAGCCTCACTAAAATGTAATCTCATTGACTTTGCATCATGAGCGTGCCATCGAATTCGAGCTCGCTAGCTTTAGGAAAATGTCTACCAAAAAACGTGTGTGAAAGAGAAGGTATTTGGAATACCTTTACTTTGTCTTAAGTTTTATTTTTGGTTAGGGTTTTATTTTTAGCCAGTGGCCATAATTGTAGTGTGTAATGGGAATCAGGGGAATTAGTGTTGAGCACAGTCTAAATATTTTAGCATGTGAAAATCCTTTTCTCAAATATTTATAGTGGTTATGCTGTTTTAACTAACACCAGATGTATAAGAGAGGGCTGCTTGCAAATCATGAAATGTAAGTTTGTTTGGATTAATGACATCATGCAGAGATAAAGTTTTACATTGTAAAGTGTTTAAATGAAGCCACTAAAACAGGGAGAGAGACACTTAAATTACGTTCAGTGCCGATCGTAGATGTCGGGGGGTCCTATGCAAACCTTTGTGAGGGGCCCTTGCCATAGTAGTTAAAATGAGATAAACATAACTGTAAACTATAAGAAACAAAAATAATACATCACTTAACACACTTAAATGAATTAGAACAGAAAAACAAAGAACATTAAACTGACTACAGTAAGTCAGTTAAATTCACGTTTTGATTCACATGTAAAATAATCCTTCACCTAAAGTAACACGTGGTTCTGGAACCATCTAGCTGTCAAAAAAACATTAACGCAAATGCGGTGTGTTGTCAAACCAACTGTATGCCTGTGGACAAATCCTGAATTTGTAAATCTGAAACACACTGAAACCACTATAAGACCTTCATCACACTGAAAAGTAAACATTATAATGCTGTGTTGGTATCAAAACAGTGCTTTGTTTTGACCTGACCATTACGACAACAACATGGACTCAGGCAATGGTGAAAGTTTTGGCCAGTACTGTTTGCTCACCAGCAGCAGCTGGGGATAGTGTTTCAGAAATCCAGGATGGGGTTTGTGGTTGGTTAGTCAGTGGCCTGTATCACGAAACGAGGTGAACAAACACTGAGTTGCAGAGTAGACAAAGTTTTGAGTTGACAAAACCAGACAAACCCAACCTGGTTAAAATCAGGTTCAGCTGTAGCACAACGCTTGGTATAAACTTGGTGTCAACTCCGGTTTGATCCAGAGTTTGTGAGGCGCGTGCACCTGAAATTGTGACACGTGCGGCAAACAGCCAATCACACGGAACATGGAAAGCATCATGAGTGTGATTGACTTGTCGTGAGTATCAGCGCAATTCACTTTTCTGTGGAAGATGACGGGATCATTATGCAAAAATGTCATAAATTGAAACACATTTACAAGGCAGGAATAAACACGGCTGCAGTGAAAGTTTGAGAAGGCAGCTATTGACTAAATCAATACAGAATCAACTGAATTTAAATGATTTATATAGGTTTACAATCATATCAAAAGATAATATGTATGCTTCATTACTTTAAAATGCTTTATATATTGAAGTTTGTTTTTATACAAATATAGTCATATTAATTTAAATGGTAAGTTTAATATGAATAAATTAATATTAATTATCAACTCATATAATAATTATATGACTGTGTTCCAAATTATAATCAATAACTGTAAATATACAATACAAATAAACAGTTAGCATCAAAATATTTTCCCTCTAACATCTTATCACTTTAAAGTTTTCTTTTAATTTGGAGCAAGAGATACGAGGGGGGAGGCTTCATTGCGTCAGATATACGTCACTTTCTCACAGCTGATTGGTCCAGTTTTGGTTTGCGATCTCTAACCTTGAATAAAACCTGCTCCGGAGCAGGTTAGCCGTGTAGCCGTAGTTACCATGGTGATGAAACCCGCTCAAAACCAAGCCACCTTCTTGAGCCCGAAAACTCGGAGTATGCTCAAACTAAACGCGAACTTACCTGGGTAAAAAACGAAACTGGCTTTGTGATACAGGCCACAGATGGTCTGCTGGTAGTTAGCATAACAACACAACAATATTAGCAGAATTGTGAAACAACAGACAACCTGCATAAATGTGAGTCTCATAATCTGTGAGATAACAAGCATCAACATTTCAACTATTAATTTCAATTAATTAATTTCACAATTCAAAGTTTGACATTACATTACTCAGTCAATATTAAATATATCAAGATTACATTTCCACAGAATGTTCTTTACATTATGTAAGATGATTTTGTTAAAAATAAAAAATAAATCACAAAAAAATACTTTAGTTGGGTTTTCACAGGGTCACAAATGTTATTATGTTAGAGGTCCAGTGAGTAATTTTTTGGAGGATGTATTTACAGTGTGGCGAGTCGCCTAACTCCCAATCAGCGTCGCCATGGAAACACAGACAATCATCCCGCACACCTGCCGGTCATCACCAGCTGAACCTCATCGCGACCAGGCATAAAAGGAAGAGCCACAGTCAGACCGGTGAGCAACCACTCCACACGAGATGCTGAGACTGACTCTGCTTTGTTCTGTCTGTTTTCTCGAATCCAGATTACAGTGGTTGACGACCGGCCGCACGAACCTTCACCCGATTCCCCTCAGAACCGGCACGGCACCTTCGGACATCCTCACCTTTCCCACCACACGGACCTAGCACGAGTGGATCCCCGCACGCATGTTTTCTCACTGTTGGTACACGTATGACAATAAAACCCCTTCGGGCCTTTGTTTTACACAGCAATCGCGTTTGTCTCGTGCCTTCCCTGCTACAACAGAAATACAATATATAATACATAAATAAAATAAATAAGTCCTCAGAGGTGTATAAAGACATTACATAATGAAGCGTTATGTTTTTATTACCTTAGAATGAGCTATTTCTATCTACATCCCGGTTGGACCCCTTACATGGAATTCACCATGTTGTTTCTACAGTAGCCCTAAACGGACAAACTGCTCAACAGAGCATGTTTCATAAATCCATCATCTCCTTCGGCAAAGCAGTGAAAACGTGACGACATCTTAGTTCTGTGCAGCCACAGTAGTGCTTCGAGTGAGCCATTGGTTGCTATTTGCAACCTCACCTCTAGATGCCGCTAAACTCTCCACATTGCTCCTTTAAATTAGATGTTTTTCCAACATTTTAATGAGCTCAAATAAACATTTTACATGATAAACATTGACTAGACTTTACAAGTGACATTAGAAAACAACATACAATAATGTACTGTCAGCTGGAAATATACACATATTTTCCACTTGATAAATGTTACAAATACAAAAACTGAACACACACACACACAAATCTCTATATTCTTTATCAGTTTCATTGTGGGATTTTGTGTATGCAGACACTCCTCAGATGATAATAAGGAAACACACACACACACAAGAAATGGAGGAAATGCCACAGAGGGTGTGTAATGCCATCTCTGATGTCTTTTTATACACTGTCTGTTTATTGATAAGGGTGGGTATGGGGGGTGCTGTATAAGTAGAATGGAAGTAAAGTTACTTCTTTAAACATTTGTCATACATCACATAAAACCTAGAAACATTTTACATTTTGAGACTATTTTGAGAATATAAGCCGAGAAAACAATAATATCAGTAACAACATAAATTTATCAGCTTAGGAAGTAGTCCCACCATTGATAATGTTTTAGTTCAAAAACGCACATTTCTGTGTGAAAGATTAAACATAGACTTTATTTCTGCTTTTAAACACTTCACAATGTCTTGCCCCATAGACTTCCTTTAGTGCATTACTGTAGGTGTCAACGTCACACATGCTGTTGGTAGAGATGAACTTGTCTAGAAGCTAAAACATTCCTTTAAGATCTTGTCTGAAACAGGCTTGGAATGTTTTGAAAGCAAAAGACAGTGACCAATGAAAATTACAGGTCGAAACGGCCCCCATAATTCATAACCTACAAAAGCTTTTTTGAGCTTTTAATTGCATTTCACGTGTTAATTCACAAACGCTGCCAAGTCACGAATGACAATAAACACTGACATCACGGTTCAGTGATGTCAACGTCTCTGACATCACTCTCATTTTCTGTCTTTTGTGTACTGCAGGGCATTGAGTAGAGGCACTTTTCTGCACACAAAACCACTGTTTGATCACACCTTTATGTTATAAAACTGTAAAAAAGTCTAAACTGAGCCTACACATTAAGTTAACCCCTTATTTGGGGGAGTTTTAAGAAAGTGTAAAGACTGTCATTACCCTGTCATGTTCTTAATAGACCCTGAAGTCCATCACTCAAACGGAGGGTTTGTAAATGTCCTCTCATACTCGGAATGTGTGCTGTTTTACAGTTGATGACCATTATAGACTTATGAGGATCCATTTGGGATCGAGGGTGGTTATTTTTTATAACCCTAGTCTTTGAAGTTTGAACATAGAGGGTACATACACACCTGAGGGCAGGTTAACAGTGTGTGTGTGTGTGTGTGTGTGTGTGTGCGTGTGTGTGTGTGTGTGTGTGTGCGTGTGCGTGCGTGCGTGCGTGCGTGCGTGCGTGCGTGCGTGCGTGCGTGTGTGTGTGTGTGTGTGTGTGTGTGTGTGTTTGTATATGCAGCTGTAAAAAGAAAATGTTTTAACATCTGTTTGATCTTGAGACAATGCTCTCTTGCTCAGATGAGAGCCTCAATACTAATCCAGCCATATCACCTAATCCACAGTCTCAAACCATCTCCAGTCAGTGAGATAAACCTTAATCCAGTTACCCATCCTGGTTTTAGACACAAACGGCACACCCACAGACAGCTCAAGGACCAGCCGACACATAATACACAATAAAATGAAATCCAATCTGATTATGAAAGCTGCAAGCAGCGATGATCGGGCCCTCGCACAAGTGCCACCGCAACCCTGGTGCCACCACCACCTTTTGGCCTCAGGAAAAGCGAACGGTGGACGGACAATGTGCATATAGGTAGTTACATTATAGAAAGATTATAATTTATTTACATGTACCAGATTTTCTGCTGCCAGTTTGTGGCTCAATACTGTAGGTTAATATTGACATATTTAACACGTCTTTCAGGGCAGAACTCTTATAAAACATGTTAAGTTTGGGGCAGACTTGACAATGGGTCTCATTCATTAAGCATGCGCACGCACAAATTTGTGCGTGAAACCGGCATACGAACGTTTTCACAAACAAATCTTGATTCACTAAAACTTTCGTATTGAAATGTATTCTAAATAGAAGAAAAAGATAGGAACAGCTGAAAGCACTAGCACGCAAAAATCACCAGTTTCTCTGTCTCTCTCTCTGTATGTAAAAGGTATGTTTCATCTTAGGATAATAGTTATATACTTTAAATTATATATACACACACATACGTATATATATATATATATATATATATATATATATATATACTGTATATTTAATTACCCTTAGATGTATATTTCATTTTAAAATGATTTCATCATATACAGTGAGAGAGAAAGAAAAACTGCTTTAGACAATAGCTCGAGCTGCGATGTTTCTCTGAATAACAGCGCTTTTACAGCCGGCTAACGAGAACTCTGTAAACTGGGTGTCTGTTTAAAAGGTGTTTTGATTATTAACAATCTGGTTATTAACTCTTTCCATGCCTGTGATTTTTCAAAAACATTACTAGCCACATTGTGTTTTTGTCAAAGACTTATCCAGATTGGATTTAGAAAAGTGATCCAAACTGATTATTTACAACAGTTTCATTGTTTTCACCTTGTATTTCCAAACCTTTTCAGGAAATGGAAAAACAATGAAATGTGTTGCCAAAATTGACACACTGGTTAATACTGTATTTTTTAAACCCGCAGACAAACATGAAGCTTGACCAATAGTAATTTAAAATGAATGTAAAAATCATGTAAACATTGAAATTCAAGGTTTTCGTCGGATAGTCGGATAGTCTGCTTCTTAATCTTGTCCACCAAAATTGTGCTGATGCTAAGAGGATACACAGCTGGGGGATCTGTTAAACTTTCTCAACACTTGCGTGCATTTCCACTGACTTATAAACTGAACAATGATGGTTTTAATGTACCTACATAATTTACATCATCTGTCCACGAACAAACATAATGCATCACAGTTTTGTTAAGTCTTGTAGTTCTGACAGCACACTGCAACATCTAAAGTTATTTTATTCATTAAATCATTAATTGAGTCATTAAATATATACCAAAAAGATTAACGCACATGCTTTCCTGTGGCTCAGTGGTTAGAGCATGGCACTAGCAATGCCAAGGTCATGGGTTGGATCCCAGGGGATTGCACATATATAGTCAGAAACAGATGTATAATACAATGCAATGTAAGTCGCTTTGGATAAAAGCGTAAAAATGCATTAATGTATACCAGTGGCAAATTTGGCAGCAAATCGTCTTGGTTACGGATGTAACCTCAGTTCCCTGATGGAGGGAACGAGACGTTGTGTCGAGCCGACAGATGGGGTTCGCTCTTGAGAACCTATCAACTTCTGGCTAGTTTAGAAAAGGCCAATGAAATTGGCGAATGAAATTTGCATGCCGGACTCCGCCGCCGGATATATAAAAGGGAGACGGTGTGCTGCATTCATTCACCTTTTGGTCTGAGGAGCCTGAGCATCCCTCGACCGCTGCGGCGGGCAGCCAGCGTTGTGGCAAGAAGGACACAACGTCTCGTTCCCTCCATCAGGGAACTGAGGTTACATCCGTAACCAAGACGTTCCCTTTCTGTCGGTCTCTCGACGTTGTGTCGAGCCGACAGATGGGGTTCCTATGGAAAACGCCACAGCGCTGTGCCGCGTCACAATCTCTAGCGGAGCGACGCTGACTGGCCTGGGCGAGTCAGACGTGAGCGCTAGCGCGAAATTGTATCCGTCCAGTGGAGAGGTAGGGGGTCCCAGAGCTTTTTGGAAAAGGTGGGAAGCCCCTGCCACCGGCCGTCACGGGCGGAGGCCTTGATTCTCTAACAGCGAGAAGCCACCCGGCACCGTAAGGGCCACTGGGTAAGCATTATTCCCGCCTTTGGAAAACGCTACAGAGAGCACCATCCTACCATAGGGAGGAATTAGTGCAGACACTACATGGTCTCACCATCAGGGGAGAACTCATGGGAAAACGTGCGGACTGAAGGAGTTAACCGCAAGGTGGAGGTCCACCTAGGGAGATCATGGGTTGCCGAGGTGGGAACCATTCATGAGGATACATCAGACGGAACCGCCCACGGGGGTGGGGGGGGGGTTACCACGTCTGGAGCACTAGGTTTGGTTAGAGCTATGTGGTAGATAACTCAACTGTTCCCCGGCCTAAGGAGGCAGGGCTGCTCTGCCCAGCCTGCCCCCAGGAGGGTGCTTAGTGATGGATGGAATGCCTGTTCTTTACCCAGTGGGGAAAGAAGGGAGGCGTAATAGCCGCTGATCCCCCTAGAGGAAGGGAGAAGGGCTTTTGCAGGTGTACGCCCTACCGGCTGCCGGTCCTACACGTTGCCCTGCAGGACGCGGGCTGACACCGGTTCCACGCTAGGTATTAGAACCTCGCGAAGGTGTTGGGCGTAGCCCAACCCGCAGCTCTGCAGATGTCTGCCAGAGAGGCGCCTTGAGCCAGTGCCCATGAGGAGTGTGCCTCACTCCTAATGGGCAGGGGCGATCTTGAGATCGGTATGCCGTAGCACCGGCATCCACGATCCAGTGCGTCACCTCTGTTTGGAGACAGCCCTCCCCTTCTGCTGACCTCCAGAACAGACAAGAGCTGCTCAGAGCTTCTGAAGCTCTGCGTGCGGTCCAAGTAGAGGCGCAACGCACGTACTGGACACAACACGGATGGGGTTGGGTCTTCCTCCCCGGTGGGGAGCACCTGCAGGTTCACCACCTGGTCTCTAGGGGGAGTGGTGGAAACTTTGGGCACGTAGCCGGGCCGGGGTCTCAGGATAACGTGAGAATCACCGGGCCAGAGTTCTAGGCAATCTGTGGACACGGAGGGTGCTTGTAGGTCCCCTATCCTCTTGGAGGTAAGCGCCATCAGGAGAGCCGTCTTTATCGTGAGGTGAGAAAGAGCGGCAGCTCCGAGGGGCTCGAAGGGGGGGGGGGCTTTTGAGGCCCTCCACCTAGGTCGCAAGAGGGTACGGAGCGCGGATGAGGCGGTAGCCTTCTCGCGCCCCCTTAGGAACCTAATGACCAGGTTGTGCTGTCCCAGAGGCTCCCCAGCAACTGGGTCGTGATGAGCGGCCGTAGCGGCTACATACACTCCCAGAGTGGAGGGGGGAGAGGTTACTCTCCAGTCTCTCTTGAGGAAGGGACAGCACGTTCCCGATCGAGCAACTCCGTGGGTCTTCTCTTCAAGAAGAGCACCAGGACGAGAAGAGGCGCCACTTATGGGCGTATAGCCGCCTAGTGGCCGATGCCCTAGTCTGAGTGATGTCCCAACTGCCGGGGGTGGGCCACTCAGGGGATCTCCTCGTCCCGTCCAGACATGGAAGTTCCAGGGGTCTGCCTGGTATGCCGTAACGTGCCCCTTCCCCTGGGAAAGGGGGTCCATCGCCAGGGGGATCGGCCAGGGGGGAGTTGTTGTCAAGAGCCTTAGCTCCGAGAACCAAGTCCGGTTGGGCCAATAGGGCGCAACTAGTACCACTTGATGCTCCTCTTCCCTGGCCTTGCACAAGACCTGTGCAATGAGGCCAGAGGTGCACAGTAACGAAGTAAATTTACCTGAGTACTGTACTTAAGTACACTTTTTGAGTATCTGTACTTAACTTGAGTATTATTTTTTCTGAGTACTTGTACTTTAACTTCACTACATTTGAGAGACAAATATCACACTTTTTAATCCACTACATTTATAAAAAGGTCCAAAAGTAGAAAATGGTTTCTATGCAGCGGGTTTTCCTGTGTGCGCAATTTATCTGGCTTGCGATCTGCCAGGACCTTTTACTGTTGCCAAGTATTTCAGTTTTTCTAAGCTCGCGGTTGTCCGGCAAGCTTTGAATGGCCATTTGGCAGATTTTTTACGCAAATCTGGCAACTCTGGGATCTTCCCCGCTGAACTAATGTAAACGTAGGCGCTGCTACACCGTTGATAGCGCTCTAAAAAGACAAATCGAACAATAAAAGACGAAGCAGGCACATGTTAAAGTGTGGTGTAATCATCTGTGGGTTACGATCAGTCAAAGATCGTAGAAACATTGTCATGAAAATGATCGGCATAACGGCTAAATGGTAAATAAGCATCACATACACCTTGAGCTACGCGTGCGTGTTAACTTCTGATCTGCTGCTATATCATTTAAAGTGATTTGGAAAATGAATGATGTTTTTACTGAAGTAACTATAGTCGAAGTATTCCTGTTGAAATAAAAACAATAGAACCCTGCCCAAAATACAACAGAAAATGTAATGGATTTAATGGTTATAATGGGAATTGTACTATGGATACTTGTCGTCTACTTGTATGTGATGGATTCTATTGGTGGGATGGTAAATCCTATTGGAATAAAACCCAAAACAGGACACTACAAACAGGAATTCAATTTAAAAATCTCATTCTAATTAAAAAATCCATTGTTTTTTTCAGCGGGGATGGTATTTGCAGTAAAACCACAGTATCCACATATTTACCATTTTCTATATATAGGAACCATACTCCAATTAATAATCTTTAGTAAAACCACAGCAACTAAAAATACCATAGTTTCATTATACTAGCTATAGTTTATGTAGTTAAATTATGGTAATACAAATGGTAATAAATCCAACAAACACATGGCTTCTACACTTTACTATTTACAAGAACCTTACTACTTACTGGTAAATTGCTGCTAAAACTGGTAAAGGGAATATACAAAATAAAAGAACACTGCTCATAAATACATAAAGGCCTAGGGGGCTAATGAGGATAATTAGGCTAAATGATCATACAGGATTATATCTAAACTAAACATATATGTGCTAAACATATAAAGCTCTTAAAGGAGTTGCTCACTGCAAAATTTGCCCCCAATGACTTTCCATAGTATGAATAAAAATTACTATGTGAAGTCAATGGGGCAAATTTTGAAGTGAACTACTCCTTTAATACAACTGATACTGTGAGCTACTCTGTGTATTCAGTAGGTTGCTTCAGAGGCATAAGGTATACGACAATAAAATAATGCACAACTGACATAAAGGAAATTTACTTTTAATACTTGAGTACTTTTAAAAGCACGGACTTCTGTACTTTTACTAAGTAAGAATCTGTCTTTACAACCTTTACTTGTAGTGGAGTAATATTTGACCAGTAGTATCTGTACTTTCACTCAAGTAAGGAAGTTGTGCACTTCGTCCACCTCTGAATGAGGCTCACTGGGGGGAAGGCATATTTCCGCTTATCCCGCGGCCAGCTGTGCACTAAGGTATCCGTGCCGAGGGGTCCCTCGGTCAGGGAGTACCAAAGCGGGCAATGGGAGGAGTCCGGGGAGGCAACAGGTCCCCCTGTGCCTGGCCGAACTGCTCCCATATGAGCCGGACTGCGCGGGGATGGAGTCGCCACTCTCCGCGAGGCGTCAACTGATGAGAGAGCGCGTCAGCTGTCTGGTTCAGGTCGCCTGGGATATGTGTGACTTGCAGGGAACTGATCACCTGCTGACTCCACAGGAGGAGGCGTCGGGTGAGTTGTGTTAGCTGCTGTGAGCGAATGCCACCCTGTCGATTGATATACGCCACAGCAGTTGTGTTGTCTGACCAGACCAGCACATGCTCGCCCTGCACGAGAGGCTGCAGCCTCTTCAGTGCAAGTAGCACAGCCAACAACTCTAGGCAGTTGATATGCCAACGCAGGCGGGGGCTCGTCCACAGCCCCGACACTGCGTGCCCATTGCACACGACACCCCACCCCTGCAGGGAGGCAACCGTCGTCACACGACGTGCCTTGCTGCCCTAGGGGGATCCTGTCCACCAAAAAGGTCATTGAAGACCAGGGGGTTGGGGTGCGTCAGCAGAGAGGCATGATGACCATACACCTGCTGCCGGTGTGCCACGCTCTCCAGGGAACCTGACTCTGTTGCCAGTGTTGGGGCGGTCGCATGTGCATCAACCCGAGGGGGACCACCCCCACCGAGGATTCCATGTGCCCAGGAGCCTCTGAATTGTTTCAGGGGGACCGCTGACTGCCTGAAGTGCTTCAGGAAGTTCAACACTGACTGACCGCGCTCTGAGTCAGTCACGCTGTCATGGGGACGGAGTCGAGTTCCATACCGAGAAAGAAGATGCTCTGCACAGGGGAGAGCTTGCTCTTTTCTCAGCTGACCTGTGGTCCCAACCGATCTAGGTGCCAGAGCATTAGGTCCCTGTGTGTACACAACAGATCTCGTGAGTGTGCCCAGATGAGCCAGTCATCGAGATAGTTAGTACCCGCACACCTCTCTCCACGAGGGGAGTGAGGGCGGCTCCCCCGATCTTCGTGAAGACTCGTGGAGACAGGGACAGACCGAAAGGGAGGACTCTGTACTGATATGCCCGCCCTCGAAAGCGAGACATGAAAGTAAGCGTCCTTCAGGTCGATTGCCATGAACCAATCTTGGCATCTGCTAGACGCCAGGATGCGCTTCTGCGTGAGCATCCTGAACGGCAGCTTGAGTAGGTGCCTGTTAAGGGTACGCAGATCTAGCAACCCCCCTTTTGGGGACGATGAAGTACGGGCTGCAAAACCCGTTGAACATCTTGGCTAGAGGGACGAGCACGATTGCTTGCCAGATGGGTGGTGACCCTGGCCCAAAGCACAGGAGCATCCTAACCTCTGACTGAGGTTGAAAGGATGTCCTGAACTTGAGCGGGCATCTGGTAAGTTGTATCGCGTAGCCGAGACAGATCGTATCCCTAAGCCACCGTGATGGTTTGGGGGCTCTTGTCAGGCTCCCAGGGACCAAGACAGGGGCTAGGGGTATGATCTGCTTCATCGACCTCCCAGGGGGTGGTTCGATGGCGAGCATTGCGGATCCCTTGCCGTGGGGAGGCCCCCTGGCAATTATGTAGCACAACGCACTGTCGTTTGAGAGTGCTGAGGGCTACTGATTATCCTCGACATTGGGTCTCGCCGTGACGCAACGTCGAGTTGCCGAGCACCGTCGTGTAGAGGGTCCCGGATCGACCACCCAGCGATGGAATGGCTGGTGTCGGGCCCGATGGTATTCTCGATCTCCCTGGGGTCTTCCCATGAGGGCCGCTTCTGCTTTCGGCGCAGCTGCTGATGGGGCGATGGTCTCCTCTTCGATGTCCCTTCCGGGGGGCCGCCTGAGTGGGGGCCACCAGAGCCGGAGGGCGTAGAAGAGGACTATATGCTTGATATCCTCTGTCTGCTTCTTCACTGTCGAGAACTGCGGCTCAACAGTATCACCAAACAGCCCCCCCCCCCTTGCGAGATGGGTGCATCGAGAAGGCGGACCTTCTCGGCGTTACTCATCTGTGCAAGGTTCGGCCAAAGATGTCTCCCATGGACCACACGTGTGGACATCGCCCGACCCAGGGCCCGCGCATTCACCTTCGGTCGCCCATAGAGCGAGGTCGGTGGCGGCGTGGAGTTCCTGCATAAGTGCATGGTCGGTCTTACCCTCGTGGAGCTCTCTCACTGCCTTGGCCTGGCAGGAGCCATAGCGTGGAGAGAGGAGGCAGCTTGGCCCGCAGCAATGTAAGCTCTCGACACCGGAGATGCCAAGATCCTCCATGCTTTGGACGGGAGTCTAGGTCAAGCCCCCCAGGTGGCCGCCGCCTGCGGGCACAAGTGCACCGCGGCGGCATGCTTCACCTGGGGGACATTGACGTATCCGCTAGCTGCCTCACCCTCGAGGGAAGAGAGGGTGACAGAACTTGTTTGACGTGAACTTGCCAGAAAGGGGCGTTCCAGGTCTTACTAAGTTCTTCATGCACTTCCGGTAAACACAGCACTGGGGGCGGGCGCAGCCTGGAGCCACGCTCAAACCTGAGGCACCATGTAACCAGCCGTGAGCGCTGGGAGAGGCAGTCCGGGCACTGCAACCCAATGCTCACGGCGGTCCGGGAATGCATGGCTGACATTTCAACTTTCGCCTCTTCCTGGGCTCGACCCCCCGAGGGAGGGAGCCCGAGGAATCGTCGGAGTCGGATGGCAGTACATCACCCCCCGATGCTGCAAGAGACATCTCATCACCACGCATCGTGTCCGAATACTTGGTTGAGGAACAAGACGGTGGGACCGTCTCCTGGGGAACGGTCAGACGAGCTAGACGAGGTGCAAACGGTCCGTGAGCCAGTGGCTGGCGGATTAACACTCACAGTAATCCTCATATGACCCTCGCTGCGGGCGTAGCAGGGCCGTAGTATGCACCCATGAGAACAGCGGGACATGCCACGCTGGAGAAATTTGCTCTTTTAGAAAAAAACACTCGAACACTCCTGGCACTGCCGAGACGCCCAGGGGAAGTCGCTGCAGGAAGGGACCGTCCGTTGCACCACGTCGTAAGATTCCAGCAGTAATTCGGCGTAGAGTTTGAAGTCTCCAAGTCGATCAGTGTGAAGGCTTCGAAGAACAAAATGTGAATGAATGCAGCACGCTGTCTCCGTTTTATACCCGGATATCCGGGAGCGGAGTCCGGCATGCAAATTTCATTCGCCAATTTCATTCGCCTTTTCTAAATTAGTCAGAAGTTGATAGGTTCTCAAGAGCGAACGCCATCTGTCGGCTCGACACAACGTCGAGAGACCGACAGAAAGGGAACTTGATTTTGTTTAGTCAGAGCCTATTGACTAATGTAATTCAATTTAAGTAATATTTTAGTCTTCTCCATTTTTTAGTTTTTCTCTGGTTTTAGTTGACTAAATAGGTTTAGGTTTTAAACTTAAATGAATTGTACATTATTTGAACATTGTAAAAACTAGTCAAATGAACCGCTGACTGGATATCTGGTGTTTCGTTATGGAGATAGGATTGTTATTTTTATGGCAAACCTACAGTATATTGCCTATAGCATTATATAGAGCGGTTGGACCCGGAAACAGTGGTGCGTGATGTCAGGCTTAAGTGGATTTGAAGCTCCCAGCCTACATGCTGAAATTACAAGTTCTACTTTTTCTTGAAATTACGACATGGCGTGACCACACTCATGACCTTATCTCATGATCATTGCATTATTACCAACCCGGTCTCATGAATTGCGTATAAATAACACGCTGTTGCATTATCATGTAATACGTACGCCAAAGTTAGATTTTGCGTGCATATGATACGCCAATGTTTGCGTGCACCTCGCTGGAGAGCAGCCATTTTGAAACGTACATGAAGAGGAAACACTGAAATAATTAAAATAATACTGTTAGGTTTAGGGTTTGGGTTAGGGTAGAGGTTATAATATGCACGCACGCTAACATTAGGTTTAGGGTTTGGGTTAGGGGACAGGTTAATAAGACAAATTGCCGGTTAATATGCACGCACGCTAAATTGGCGTATCATATGCACGCAAAAATAGGCGTATCATATGCACGCAAAATCTAACTTTGGCGTACGTATTTCACGATAATGCAACACGCGTGTTATTTATACGCAATTCATGAGACTGGGCTTTATTACCTGATGCGCTGTTATCAGCTTTATTCTGCTGCGCTAGCTGTCTATAGTAAAAAATATTTTTATCACTTCTGTAACAAGTGCCTTTTGCTGTCCACCCTTAATATTATTTTCTAGTTACCAACCACTTACATACAATGCTTATTTTTTATAAAACTTGGCCCCAGCATCACAGCATTTATAATTAAGTAAAAAGAAAATGTCGTGGGGTGCAAAAAATGTAATGTACAAGAAATAACACTGCACATTGTAAATTACTGTATAGTCAATGAATCGTTAAATCTTTACATTTAAATTTGTAAGGCAACACGGACACAATGCAGAGGAGTTGGTGAGGCTGTTTGGTGGCCCGAATCCGCCCAGGCCCATATGCACCTGCACACCCTGAACACACAGACGCTATGCCGCTGGTTAGAAACATAAAGATGTTTGAGATCAACTGCTTAAAAGGGACTTTTGCTGCTGTGTCATTTTCTCTGGCATCAGAGGGTGAGAAAGACTTGTCCCTGAATGATGACATCACCCCATTCAACAGCAAGGAGGACTGAAACTGTCACAGAATCTGCTCCTATCATACATCAGGGTTTCCTCTAAAATTCCCCTCTGATCTCACTCCTCTTTTCTGTCATTTCAGTTTATGTTCTGTTTTTCTCATTATCGGATGGGGATTTCTCTCATTCTCTTTATTCATTGGGAGTTTCTGATACAGGTAGTCTGTTATCTCCATCAGTGCAGCTCTTGTCTTGCACACAGCCATTCACTTCCTGTAAGTCACAGAGCTCAACATTTAAACTTTCTCTCTGGCAACACAGACACATCCACACAACTCATTTGGTCACAAACTTCAGAGGTTACAAAGCCAATGCTGTACATTCAATTCTTGCTCTGCTCTTTATACAAAATGTACTATGATAGCACTGTGGTACATGAACATTATCAGATGGAAATTATTATGATTTTTTTAATTTTATGATTTTATAGTTGTATTTACTAAGGGTGCTTCAAATAAATCCATTGTACTACAATTTTTTATAATAATTTTGGCACTTTTCTTTTCACATTCTTACACATTCACAGTAGTTACAGTATCCCTCGCATAATATATCATTACACATACAAAAAATTGTAATATACAATCTCTACATTTGAGAACTTAAAATCTCTCTCTCTCTCTCTCTCTCTCTCTCTCTCTCTCTCTCTCTCTCTCTCTCTCTCTCTCTCTCTTGTTCTCTGTTCTGTGCATCCTCAGCGGGTTTAGTGCAGGTAATCTCTTTTATATATCTGCTATCAGTTACGTGTGACCTTAGGCGAGCAATGAGAAATGTGATCACATTCGACTTTGGTCTGTAGAGTATTTCTCTTTTGTTTATGCTGGCTCAGAGTAAAATTGTGAATGACATTTGATTATATTTGACTTCAAAATGACCTTTCATAATCTCACAAAACTCTATTAGTGAGGATATCTCATACACCTCCATTGTTTTTATACCAGGCTAATGATATTTTTTGTGTTAAACCTCCACCCACGCCTAACCCTCACATAATACTGCTGACACTGGTACATTTAAAGCAAAATAGGATTTGGAAATGTCATAAATATTTTTGCTATGTGCAAATTTGGGCTATACAGTACTTAACACACACAAGTAGGCTAAATCTTTACTCTCACAGACATTTTGGTTGCAATCATAGACAACATTCCAAAAGCAATGCTATCATTTTTTTACATTTTCTTACTATTAGGCTAATTTAATTTAAAGGGACTGTTCAAACAAAAATGAACATGTGTCTTTACAGAGGAAGTCAATGGGAACCCCAAGGTTTTGGGGGTACCAACGCTTTTCAAAATATCTTCTTATGTGCTCCGCAAAAGAAAGAAAATAATGTTTGAAATGACATAAGTATATAATGAAATAATTCTCATTTTCGGGTAAACTGTCCCTTTATAGGGCCAGTGTGTAGTTTTGTGGAGGATCTATTGACAGAAATGTAGTTGAATATACATAATAAAATAACTATGTGTTCAGAGGTGTATAAAGACCTTACATAATAAAGCGTTATTGTCATGATTCTGCAGCATCATGTCATGTTTCTAGTGGTCTAGTGGCAGGATCATGACTGAACCCCATGTTTCATGTGGAGAGGGGTAATTTTGGCCCTTATGGCCTTCTATACAGCCTCTCCGATCTCGTCTCTGTTCCCGCCCTCTCCTCTCCTCGTTATTGCTCGTTTATTGTTTCACGCCCTTCACCTGTTCCCCTCTTGATTTATCCCCTTTATAATGCCCTTGTGTTTTCTGTCCTGTGCTGGTTCATTGTTATGTGTGTGGTGAGTTCCTGTTCTGTGTCTAGTCTAGTCTAGTCTAGTCTAGTTAATGGTAGTCCTTGTTATTGTTATCTTTAGACTGGTTTCAGTGTAGTTAGTCTTAGTCCTGTATTGTGATGTTATGATTATTCCCTTGTTTTATTATGTTACCCCCTCGTGGGTTTTTTTTTGTCTTTTATTAAAATGTCTTGTTAACCTTCTGCGCCTGGGTCCTCTGTATCCCTGTATCTCACCTACCCCCGTTCGTGACAGTTATGTTTTTCTTACCTCAAAATGAGCTATTTCTATCTACATTCAGCGCGGAATGTGGTTGACATGTCACCATGTTGTTTCTACAGTAGCCCTAAACGGACAAACTGTTGTACACGCGTTTTGTAAATACGTTATTTCATTCGGGACAAGCGAAACTTGACGACATCTTAATCCTCTCTAAGCCTCAGTAGTGCTTCGAAAGGGAGGGCTGGAGAGAGTGGTTGGTTGCAATTGGCAACCTCACCGCTAGTTGCCACTAAAAATGACACAATGGTCCTTTAAAGCTTATTATATTGTCTACAAATAAAACCAACAAATACATTTTTCATAAATTTTTTCATGTCTCATTAGTGTTGGTGTTTGTCTTTGGGTTTTACAAATATTTATCCAATAAAAAGTAATGAAAGGAGCTTGTAAACTTTGACAACACACAATTTAAAAATGTTTAATTATTTAAAAAATGCTATGTTTTTTATTTCCTGTAAAGTGGCAATCTTGGGGATAAGAGCTTTCAGTCGAACAAAATACGTATTTGATTTATTTTATTTTTACATATATTTGAGTAATTTTACAATTTTGTCCCCAAACTACAGTCAAGTACCCACACATTTCTATAACACTTCAACTTTTTACTCACTTGACTTATGTATCATTATTTTTCTCTGCTCAGCAGTGTGTGTGTGTGTGTGTGTGTGTGTGTGTCCGCTGCAGCATCCCCTGGTGATAGATCTAGATCTTTTTAAACTCACACACCCGGGGACTGGCTGTCCTGCGGCCCGGCCCAGTTTAGACCCAATCTGCCGGCCTGCAGCGCTAAAGTTAGCACTGTAATTAGCACACAGCCTAATTAGCGAAGAGACATGAAGAGCACACACATGCACTTCAGATACCATCCCACATGCACGCTCACACACCACCTGTTTCCTCATGTTCACAGCACAGATCATCTGAAACAGGGCAAGACATCGCGAGACCCCCAAAAAGCTATCTTATGTGTGAAGGAAAAAAAAATAACTTACATTAATAACATTAAAACATTTCTATCCATAAAAAGATTATACGTCAATGCATGAGCTATAGGAGAAAATATAGTACAAAATTCCAATTCAGTATGTTTATAACAAGGTCCTTTATTAAGCTCTGGTTCTCTGGGCCTATAGAACCAAAAATGTGTGTTGATCAGATTCAGACAACCCACTTATTTAGAGACCACCGATTAACAAACAAGTATCCATAAAAACCAATGTCCTTTAACTTGTCTGTATTGACCTCTCTAATTTGTAATTTTCCACTATTAGTTGTTTGAGGCTGACTCTTCATTTGTGGTATCTCTCGCTCTCTCCTTGTGGAACCGAAATGTCCAAGTTCCCACATGCCCTGTTAAGAATGTCACTCAGTCGAAACATTTCTAAGAGGAAAACAAATTAATCGTAAATGTGTGCGATGGCAATCACGACCACAAGCCAAAGAATGCAGGGTGAAAAGCCTCAAACAATAAGCTTTTTGTTGATCAGCAGTAACTCAGGTGCAATCAGCTTTCATTCACACGTGTAACTGAACTCTTTGTTAGTGCACATACACACCGAGACGAGAGGTATCTCTCAGCATCAGAGTATCAAGTGATTGAATGAAAACATTTCTCTTTGCATCATTGTAAGTTATAAAGAACACAATTCAGGCATCAAGTAACAGAGCACTCTCAAACATGCACAAACACATGCTTCTGATTGGTCAGAGTTCTAGAAGTCAGTCAAGTAATGTTTATCCTATGCCGTAGTATCAGATCCTTGGGTTAATACAAGGTCCACACATAATTTGCTTTTCATTTACTTTTCTCACATTTCCTTCACAGACTGGATGGAAATTGATTTTTTTTTGGTAAATAAATAAATGGGGATGTAGAAAAGTCTGTGGAGATGAAACTTTCAAAAAAGACTTTCTAAAAAAACCTTCATACTGATGTATGACTTGAATGCACTGTAAGTCGCTTTGAATAAATGTGTCTGCTAAATGGGTTTTCAAACCGGGGTCCAGGTCCCCCAGGAGGACTCCAGAAGATTACAAGGGGTCCCAGAACATTTTTAAGCAAAGAAAGATCAAGCAAAAATAAAAAGTCTACGTAACATTATTGTTTAATTTCTAAATGTTTATATGCTTTTTGCAACATGTATAGTTTCCAGAATTGTTTACACATTATCTTTCTAGTGAGTTTTACTCACTGAAGTTCCTTTTTTTCACACTCAAAGTGAAAGTTGCTACATTACAAACTCTGAATTGAAAATGTCTCTTCAGGGTTTTATACATGAAATAAGTGACAAACAGTTTACATTTGGAAACATGTTGTTTTGAGAATGTCACATTTACTATTTATTCAAGTTTAAATGCATCTTTACACATAAAACATTATAGATGGATATGTATTCTAGAAAGGGGGTCACTCACAAAAGGTCCGTCTTATTTGGGGGTGCTTGACATCATAAAGTTTGAAAACTCCTGTGCTAAATGCATAGATGTAAATGTAACTTTCTATGAAAACTGGTTTGGTCATTCTTGCAACAGCCAAGATAAATGTAAAGATAAAAATTGTTTTCTTACAAAATCTCTTTATTAAAGAGATGAAGTTAATATTTTAACTCTATTTATAGTTCTGCATGCATGAAGATCAACCATTTAACTACAACATTACAACAGAAGATTCAATTTAGTTTGCAACCCTGTTATGCCTTATTCATATAAGTTTCAGTCCCTATACTTGCCACGTTATTATGGAAAGTGCAAGTCATAGATTCTGTGCCAGCCTATTTGTAGCTTTTATACTGGATATATATTTACAATCACATGGAAAGGATACAATCCAGTTCAGAACGTTTCTAGACACAAAACGTGTTATAAAACAGAAAAATGTGTAATTGTAATGAAAGCTCTTGCCTTTTCCACACATGGTACTGGTCCTAAATAGATGTTGCAAGAACAGATGGAGCTTCATAAATCACAGGCACAAAGATGAGTGTTGTGGCCTGTAAAGAGAGCAGTGATCTGGGGAGGAGCGGATAGGCGAGTCCCTGGCCTGCTCTACTAAACACCCAGGAGGCCACAGACCTCTAGAAAAACCGCAGATCACACTGACTGCATTGCGCTGATGCTTTTTGCCACCACTGAGTTTAGATCTATGAGATGAATGACTTTTATGCAAAATCATGTGGTAGCGTGAGTCCATGCTACATGTTTGAAAAAGTATCCTGCATAATGTTATAAGTATCATGATCTAAATTCCAATGGTAAACTTGCAAAAACCTAACTTCACAAGATGCAACAATATACTGCACATTACAATTCACATTCCAACATAGTCTCACAGGAATTTGTGACATTGTCATGAACTGTAATCTATTAATTCGTGTTTACTGACACGAATTCCCCCCTTTTTTCGTGTCAGTCAGCACGACTTTCAATCTAATGTATTTTAATATGCAATATCTTTCATATGTATAAATATATATCAAAGCAATCTGATGGGAATTCATACCTATTTTACAAGGTGGCTCATTCGCGTGAATTACTATTTCCTACGATCTCATTGGTATGTTTTGTTATGATTTGACTTTTCCCCAGTGACATTAGGTTAGGTCTAGGGGTGGGGTCAGGGGAACCATTTATCGTTTTTTGCCACCACATGAAACTCGCATTTTTAGCTAAATTAGCCTTTGCAGCTGAGATTTTAGGGTTTGGGGTGAAGTAAGGTGTTGGTTAGCCACATCCTAAAATATGTACAACTTCTTTTGATATCAGGTTATAAATATATAAATGTAAATACACACGCAGTCTGTGTATTGAAAGTCATGCTGAGTAATCATTAATATCCCAAGCTTTAAACTCGGTGTAATTTTCAGTCATCCTATCCTTTGATCAGATCTGAATTGAATGAGCTCACTCCATTAGCCAGAGGGACTTTCCAAACCCGGCACAACCGATCCACTATGCTGCATGTTCTTTATCGCTCGTCATGTTTGCTGTGGTGTAGAGTCCGGTCATGTCCTGCATGACCTGACTGTAAACACTCATAGACGTTCGGCTCTTCGGGGCAAGTTTGTTCCTCCTCGAACCCAGATTTAGGGTCCGAGTTTTAGGCTGGGCTCACACAATGCTGGCTTTCACTATTTCACTTCACGCATGGCCGCAAGATCTCAAGGAACGCCTTGCACAGGATAATCTACAACCTCACACACATCCACACTCGTCTCATAGAAAGACATTTACTAACATTCATGCAAACACAGCACCATTACATTAATTACTAACTGCTCTGCTGCACATTCAGGATAGAGTTTGTACCTGTAGCTCACTGCTGCCCACATTTGGTGGCTATAACTGAATGATTAAACTGCCAGTCTTAAGTCTAAGATATTATTTAAATGTGTCATTTTTAATAGGGATAAGTAATGAAACATCTTTTGACCTAGGCCCGAATGCAACCACCGTGGAAACATTCACCGAGCAACATACGAAAAAACCTTTTTGCACAGGGCTCTGTTTGCATCACCACATATATTTTCTTCAAAAATCTTTGTAAAAATCTTAATGGAATGCAAAAACAACATAAGAAATGTTGTCTTTATGACTACTGACTGTATGTGAATGTAACAGGATAAGTGGTGTGCGTATCTTCGGCATGCGCCGGTGTGAATCTTCTGATGAAATAAGGTCATTCTGATGAAAGTGTTATGAATAGTGTCTGAAAACAGTCAAAACAGTGGCGGGGGGTGTGTTTTTGCAATATTTGACCTAGATTAAGATCCAACCACACCCCAGTTCAACCTCAAACTTACACACTGACAGACGATGACAGACAGAAATCCACAGACCTACATATAAGGGCCCGTTTACACGAGACCGTTATCAACTGTAAACGCAAAAAAATGTATGCGTCTTGGCCGTTCGTTTAGACGGAAACGGCATTTTGGGGGACTGAAGACGCAAACTTTTGAAGACGGGTCTCAAAGTGCAACTTTTTGAAAACGCCGCCTTTTTCGTTTCCATGTAAACTGCAAGACGGAACTTTCTGAAAGCGATGACGTCACGCGCATGCGTATTACGCGTTCGGTCGCGCGAGTATAGACAAAACAATATGGCGGCTTCCCGTACTGTTTGAGCGCTGCTTGACAATGTATTAACGTTTCCCCAGCAAAATGTGGATTTGCTGCACCAATAAGACCAGCGGAGACACACTATTTACATTCGCCAGACTTTAAACACACATACTGTATACGTCGACGTTTAACGGTATTAAAAAGCACTTTTCTCTTATAACTGCATGTGCATGTGCCAAGGCACCTGTTTCTTTACACAACAACATCGCCATCCACTGGCCTGTCGTGGATACTATAGCGTGTTTATCCCTTTTCCTGGATCCGTGTAAATGCAGACAGTTTTGATAATGCTGTCATGTGTATCTGAAACCTTTCAAAGACGCAAAGGAAAAACTTTTCCATTTTTCATCGTGTAAACGTGGCCTAAAGCTTTGCCGATTTCTGTAGAATTTGAATACCCATCACCACCCAGAGTTTTAAAAAATAATGACTTTTGTAAAACGGGTTACCTAAACATTTCTCCATCTTCCACTGGTTGGCCAAATAGATAGTTCAAGCTCACTCTTACATTCATTTCATTACGTATACATAAGTGAACTACAAGTATATTTTAGGGACAGTTTATGTAGTGAGTATATTTATTTTCCTAGTCTACTTGTTAAATAGGTACTACTAATGCCTAAATTATCCCACTTTTTTGTCTTTAAAAGTACAGTGTACTTCTACATATAGCCTACTTTGAGTTGTAAACTTTAAGTTGTACGCTTTGAGTTTACAACTATGTTTTTCATTTGTCTTGCAACCATACAAGTAAACTTATAGGTATAATGTTGACTATAATTACTGTATAGCACTTTTTTGTTTATTGGAGTAAGTTTTTGATATTATTATTAAAGTAAGCTATACTTGTAAGATTTCTTTGTGATCTTTAAGGTCCTGTGTGAAATTTAGCGGCATCTAGTGGTGACATTTCAAAATGCAACCAGGTGCTCACTCCAGCCCTCTCTTTCGAAACACTAAGGTGGCTGACACAGAACTTCATCACGTTTTCGCTTCTTTGCCGAAGAAGATATATATTAACGAAACGTGCTCTGTACAGCAGTTTGTCCGTTTAGGGCAACTGTAAAAACAACATGGTGAATTCCAAGGTGTCCTGTGGTGTATGTAGATAGAAATAGCTCATTCAAAGGTGATAAAAACAAAACGCATCATAACGTAACATCTTTATACACCCCTGAAGACATATATATTTTATTATATTGCATTTTTTTCAATAGATTCTCCTAAACATTGCACCTACATATGTTTCCTATTTATGTATTATTTTTGCACTTCTAGTACCTATTTACGGTTAATATTTTTTATACTTAAAGTCCCCTTTCAAGTAGTACTTAAAATTTAAAATAAATCCAAGTTATCCCTGTCTACAAAGAAAACCAGGTTCAGTACTCTTAAGTGCTATTCAACACATTCAATAAATTTGGGCATGTCAGTGGCTTGCAAAAGTGTTCAACCCCCTTCATTTTATTCACATTTTGTTATGCTGCTGCCTTATCTTATACTACTTTAAATGATTATTTTTTTGCATTAATCTACACTCCATGCACAATAATGACAAAACAAAAAACTGATTTTTGACAGCTTTGCAAATTTATTAAAAATAAATAAATAAAAATAAGTACATAAGTACATAAAAAATAATCATTTAAAGTAGTTCAAGATAAGGCAGCAGCATAACAAAATGTGAATAAAATGAAGGGGGTTGAACACTTTTGCAAGCCACTGTAAGTTTATAAGACAGTGTCAAATTACGTATGTGAAAATTATTATATAGGCTACTGAATTAAGAGTAAACACGATTATAAGCCAAGTATACTTAGACAACTCAATCATGATTTAGTTACATCAATCAAAAGAAGTACAAGTCAGGGACAAACAGACTTCTGTCAGTTTAAGTCAAGTGCACTTAAAGGGACAGTTCACCCAAAAATGAAAATTCTGTCATCATTTACTCACCCTCATATCATTTCAAACCTGTATGACTGTTTTCCTTCCGCACAACACAAAATAAGGTATTTTGAAGAATGTTGTTAACTGGCCCCCATTTACTTGCATTGGTTTACAAAAGAAGTGAATGGGGGCCAGTGCTGTTCGGTTACCAACTTTCTTCAAAATATCTTCTTTTACATGTGTTCTGCGGAAGACAAGGGTGAGTAAATGATAACAGAATTTGCATTTTTGGGTGAACTATCACTACATCAAAAGTAATAGTTTTAAAGAAGCATTCAAATAGCACACTTGAATAAACTTTTTTAATTTTTTTGGAAAGGCAGGGCAAACAAAAGGTATTAATGAAAATGAGGATCGGTTCCTGTGTGCATAGCTGCCAGCGGTTTGTTTGTATCCCCACACCTCGCTGTAATATTAGTGTATTTTATTATTGTTACTTATCATTGTCGTTGCTAACTTATCCTGATATCTCAATAACCCTGCTTTTGTTATTTACTTGAAGATTCTAAACCAAAAGTGATAATTAACTTAACGTCATTAGCATAGCAATAGCGTGTTAGCTTGCTTTCTGTTTACACTGTGGAATATCATCTTGCCTCTGGTTTGTCTTGTGTGCTAACTGTTTCTCTTTTTAAGCGAGTATACTACTATTCACCGAGCAACCTTGGTAAATTGGAATTGCACTTCAAACCCGGTGAGTTATGGCTTCTATTCCTATTATTGTTACTTGCACCTCATGTCATAGTTTTAGCTAAACCTTCTCTGTCAGCTGCGAGGGTTTTATATGCAATAATTGCAGGGAAATAGTTAGGCTGACAGAGAAGATCTTAGAATTAGAGTCTCGCATCCAATCTTTATCTGAGGATAGTAAGAGTGTAAGGACTATAGAAATTATGTTTAATTAACAAACTTCAGGAGGAACCTAAGCATCTTCTCCCAAACATCACAAAATAGAGACTGTGTCTGTCCCCCGGATTAGCAAACATAAAATAATGAGTAAACCTCTTGAAAGTAATTTAATAAACGTTAAACAAAATAAACAAGAACAAAATACAGATAATCAACTATTACGACTCGGATTGCTAAATATTAGATCTCTCTCTAATAAAGCACTTTTTGTTAAAGATATGATAACAGATCATAAAATAGACATGCTCTGTCTGACAGAAACATGGCTAAAACCAGATGATTATATTACTTTAAATGAATCTGTCCCCCAAGATTATTATTATAAACATGAGCCTCGTCTAAAAGGCAGAGGGGGAGGTGTCGCAGCACTTTACAATAACTCTTTTAGCATTTCCCAGAAGTCTAACTCTAAATATAATTCTTTTGAAGTTATGGTACTTCATGTTTCAACACCTAATACTAAAGATAAAACATTTTTAAATTTGATTTTAGCTATTGTATATAGGCCTCCAGGGCACCACACAGATTTTATTAAAGAATTTGGTGGGTTCTTATCAGAACTAGTACTGGCTGCAGATAGAGTCCTTGTCGTGGTGACTTTAACATCCATGTAGATAACGATACAGATGCCTTAGGAATGGCTTTCAAAGACACTCTTAACTCCATGGGCGTTAGTCAACATGTGTCAGGACCCACTCAGCTTCGTAATTATACTTTAGATTTAATACTGTCTTACGGTATAAATGTAGACGACGTTAAAATCCTTCAGCAGAGTGAAGACATTTCGGATCATTATCTTGTATTATGTTTGCTTCACTGGCCTACGGCTGCAAATAAAACTCATTGTTACAAATATGGTAGAACAATAACTTCAACTACCAAAGATGCGTTTCTCGATAATCTGCCCAAATTGTCTCAAATCGCTAGCATGAGAAATAACGTTGAAGATCTTGACACTACCATTGAAAATTTTAATTCCACCTTCTCGGTAACGCTAGACACAGTTGCTCCTCTATGTTTAAAGAATATTAAAAACGTCAGTCCCACACTGTGGTATAATGAACACACTCAGGCTCTAAAGAAAGCTGCCCGAAAAATGGAGCGCAACTTTAAGAAAACTAAATTAGAGGTATTGTCATGGCTCTGCTTCCTTAGTCATGTTTTTCTTGGTCCTGTAGCAGAGCCAAGGCAAAGTCTTAGGTTATATGTGAGAAAGTCATGAGATGTTTGTTTTTTGACATCTCATGTGTTTTCTCAGGTCTTGTCATTGGCCCCGCCCCTCTCGTTTCCTGTATTGTCTCCCTCTTGTGTCTTATGTTCCACACCTGCCCTTGCTCGTTATCCCTAGTTTGTCTTCCCTATTTATACCCTCATGTTCCTTTGTCCTGTGCTGGTGTATTACGGTGTGTATTGATGTCGTGCTTCTGTGCTTGTTTGAGTGTCTGCCCTGCCTTTGCCAAGTCGTGTTTCTGTTCGATCAAGTGGATTTTCCTTACCCTGTGGAGATCTTGTTTCCTCAGTTCTGTCTGTAGCGTGAGTGTTAGTTTTGACCCTGTCCTTATGTTTTTGCCCCCATGTGGGAAGTCTTTGTTTTGAGTTTATATATTCTGGTTGTGCTCCTTGTTTGCTCCCCATCGTGGGTTTTTTGGTTTGTTATTAAAGTCTTGTTTGTTAACCCCGTCATTGCCTGCCTGCATTTGGGTTCTTCCACGCACGACTTCGTGACAGGTATTTCGTACAGCATGGAAGGATGGTATTCGAAAATACAGAAAAGCCCTAAAAACTTCTAGATCCGCCTACTTTTCATCACTAATAGAAGAAAACCAGCACAACCCAAGGTTTTTATTTAACACAGTGGCTAAATTAGCAAAAAATAAATCGTCAGTGACTTCTGATCCTGTATATCAGCATAGCAGTGATGAATTTATGAACTACTTCACATATAAAATCCAAGATATTAGAGAAAAAATTATAACAATGCAATCAGAAGTGAAACCCGCTGAACAAACTAACTACAGCGCCCCTAAGGAGATAATGCAATTATTTTATACCGTAGATCACGATGAGCTGTCTAAAATCATTAGATCATCTAAATCAACAACATGCATGCTAGACCCTATACCTACAAATCTACTGAAAGAGATGCTCCCAGAAATTATAGATCCTATTCTTGGTATTATTAACTCATCTCTGACATTAGGACATGTGCCTAAAGCATATAAGGTGGCTGTTATAAGGCCCCTTGTCAAAAAACCCCAACTCGACCCTAAAGAACTAGGGAACTATAGGCCTATATCGAATCTACCTTTCATATCTAAAGTTCTGGAAAAAGTAGTTTCAACTCAATTATGCTCCTTCCTCCAAAGGAATGACATCAATGAAGAATTCCAGTCTGGATTTAGAGCATGTCACAGTACAGAGACTGCTTTGATCAGAGTTACAAATGATCTGCTATTGGCGTCTGACCAAGGTTGTATCTCGTTATTGGTGCTGCTAGACCTTAGTGCTGCATTCGATACCATTGACCACAGCACACTCCTACATAGACTCGAAAATTACGTGGGCATTAAAGGAATAGCTTTGAAATGGTTTAAATCTTATTTATCAGAACGTTTTCAATTTGTAGCAATAAACAATGAGGTGTCACGCAAATCGCAAGTCCAGTACGGTGTACCACAGGGCTCAGTCTTAGGGCCTCTGCTCTTAGCATTATACATGCTACCTCTAGGAGATATAATAAAGAGACACGGAGTTAGCTTTCACTGTTATGCTGATGATACTCAACTTTATATTTCCTCGAAGCCTCATGAAACACAGCAGTTCCATCGAATAATGGAATGCATAGTCGATATAAAAAACTGCATGAGTAAAAACTTTTTATTACTGAACTCGGACAAAACGGAAGTGTTACTTATTGGACCGAAAACTGCTATAAGTAACAACCAAGAATACTGTTTAACTATTGACGGATGTTCCATAAAACCCTCGTCGTCAGCAAAGAATCTTGGCGTTCTATTCGATAGTAATCTATCATTTGAGAGCTACGTCGCCAACACCTGTAAAATTGCGTTTTTCCATTTTAAGAATATATCTAAACTACGTCATACGCTGTCAATGTCAGATGCAGAGAAGTTAATTCATGCATTCATGACATCGAGACTAGATTACTATAATGCACTGTTAGGTGGTTGCCCTGCAGGCTTATTACAAAAACTCCAACTGGTCCAAAATGCGGCAGCTCGAGTTCTTACACGTACAAAAAAGTATGAACATATTAGCCCGGTTCTGTCAACCTTGCACTGGTTACCTATAAAGCATCGCGTTAACTTTAAAATCTTGCTTATTACCTATAAAGCCCTACATGGTTTAGCTCCTCAGTACTAGAATGAACTCCTTTTGTATTACAGTCCTTCACGTGCATTACGCTCTCAGGCATCCTGTCAGTTGGTAATACCTAGAATTTCAAAATCAAGTGCAGGTGGTAGATCCTTCTCCTATCTAGCGCCTAAACTTTGTAATAGTCTTCCCTGCACTGTCCGGGAGGCAGACACACTCTGTCAGTTTAAATCTAGACTAAAGACGCATCTTTTTAATCTTGCATACACTAGACTTAAATAATATAAATCATCTGAGGGTTTAGGCTGCACTAGTTAGATCAACCGGAACCAAAAACACAACTGATGTACTTGTTGCATCAAAGAGTGCAGAACAGTACTTTACTCTCAGTCAGTCTTGTCTCATTGTTCCAAGGTTACCACAGCGAGCGGGATGCAGTTCATGGCCTGACCTGATGGTAGAGCAGAGAATGGGAAGCCGCGACCTGACAAGAGCTGAGATGATAGAGCTGGATAAAGAAGGACGCAGTCACCTGACACGTCCTCACCACAAAATTTCAAATGCTATAAGATTATTAATGATAATCTTAAACTATAATTTACTTTATTAGTAAGTTTATTTATTTTATTTAGCCTTGTGCAAGCTCTCTGGAGCTTGTGCAGAGGCAGCAGCTTTTGCCAGAGGGGAACTGGAATCCCCTGGTTGGGCCTGGGTTCTCCTGAGTTTTTTTTTCTCGATTAGAGTTTTGGGTTCCTCGCCACCGTTTGCATACTGCTTTGCATCTGCCTGGCCGGGGGGGGGCGCTGCTTTAGAATTTTAAAGTTTTACTTAATTAATATTGCATATAGGAATTTATAGTCTGTTATATTTGACCTGTGCTTCTCTCTCCTTTATCTTAAATGTGTGCTCTCACTGTGCGTGTGTGCATGCATGTCTTTGTGTGTGCGTGTACTTGTCTGTGTACGTGTGTGTGTGTGTGTGTGCGTGCGCATCCGTGTGTGTGTGTGTGTTAGTACATGTGCATATTGTGTGTGTGGAGTGTTTTGTATGTGGGTATGTCTGTCTTCTGTGTTTTCAACTTTTTCTTGTTTTTGCAGGTACATCTTTAATTGTTTTGCTTATAGTCAATATGTCTTATGTACAGCTTCTTTGTAACAATGAAAATTGTAAAAAGCGCTATATAAATAAAGTTGAGATGAGTTGAGAGTTGAGTTAATATCACAGATAAGACTCTTTTTAACATATTTGACCATGTTTGATCTCTTTACATAATTCTTTTGTACAATCACAACAGAAATTGCCCAAAGGAAAAGTCCACAGATTCTATATGGACCTGCATATGACTATTTGGTCATGATGTATACTCAGGTCAACACAGAAACACTTCACCCACGGGCTGTTTTTAACCACGGTTTCACTCTCCTCTCTCTGACACTGATGTCTAGATTCCTCTGGACTCGTTTGTCTGGTGTGTTTCTAAATAAGAAGACAATTCTGCACAGTGCTGCAGATGTCTGAATATCTTTGAAGTCTGCTGTCTGTATAAGGCCTGATCTAATACAGCTGTGATCAGATCGGTCAGATCGTAGCAGACATCGCCTGCAGACAAGGCCTTCATAATTTCAACAGTGGACAGATTAGATCCACATGATAAAGAGGAGCCATCTAGTGCTGAGTACTTGCATTACACTAATTCACAATGTAATGCTAAGACAACCATCACCAGTATTACTGTATATTGCTCATAGGGACGCTTAAAGATTTGAGTAATGCTCTTAAGATATTTTGTCAATAAAAGCTGCTTCAACAGGAAAACAACTGCTTGGCAACATCATATAAACCAAACTCAACCAATCTGGCTACCCACAATGTAGCAATGCAGTGCTTGAGCAGATGACAGCTTTCTTCAGAAAAAGTACATTTAGTTTAGTTTTTTTTTTTTTTTAGGAAATGTAAATCTGAAATACATAATAAAATCAGCATTATACCACAATACATGGGCATATTGTGTGAATTTTTTTATTTTATGTATTTAAATTAATATACTTCAATTAAATAGCATGTACTTCAATAGACCGATTTACAATTTCTAACAATCGAACATATTTATTTCAGTTAGGTTTCATCAATGTACATTGCATAGAGCAGTGGTTCTACAAGGCCCCCTTTGATTGCATAAAATCTATGATCAATTTCTATATTTCATAAAATGCCACAAAATCTGTGACCCCCTGGATCCATCTCGGGGGCCCCCAGTTTGAGAACTACTGGCATAGAGAAAAACATGCAATAATAGCATGTATTTCAATACACTATACCGTCTTTATTTTATTTATTCATTTATATATTTTATTTTTATAATGTATAATGTGTTGTGATGTATGTAAAGCTGCTTTGAAACAGTGAACATTGTGAAAAGCGCTACATAAATCAAATTTCATTGAATATTTATTGTATGTATATATTTGGTTACTTATTATTTCTTATTAAGAATTAACTACTAATTCTTCTCAAATATCCTCCTTTGTGTTTAGCAGAACAAAGAAATGTGTACAGATTTGGAACAGTTTACGGGTGGGGAAATGATGACAGAATTTTCATTTTTGAGTGAACTGTCCCTTTAAGGATGTTTGACCATTCCACTAGAGTAGACCAAAGTCAAAGGACAGCTGTCTAAAATCAACATATTGATATCAACAATGAAATAACACCTGCAAGACCCGACAAGTCCAACACAAGACCCAAAGCAAACAAGAGTTTACAGCTGCTGACAGATGTCTGATAGATTTGTTTCTGCCTGTCTGAGCCAGACAAACATATCAGTAAGACAGAGTGATAACATCTCTGTCTCTGTTGTGTGTTCAAGTCTCTCAGGACTGAGAGTCACTACTGTAATTCACATGCAAAACATATTTTATTGTCTAGCAATATTATTGTGAAAAACCGTTTGGTTTTAAGCTTAAACAATAACAGGTTTTCATTTATTTGTATGTATGGATCTACTTAAAAATAAAAGGAATTTCACAAAGCTACATTTACAAACATCAGTCATAATTCCTTTTCTTGCTCTCAATTTAGCACAATTAAAAAAAGACAACAAAATATCTAAAATATTCAAATTTATACAATCATAGAAAAGTACCATTAAAATGCACAAAAATGTATTTTAAATAAAAACCATTAAAAAAATAATACATTAAATGTACATAAAAAATGCTCAAACATTTTGAATTCATACATTTTGATCTAGTGTGCACAGACCAGAGAGGCGATGTACACCCAAACCGCCAGCACATTACTGGGGTACGGATGTACATAGACCGCCAGGGCAAACTCTGCATTTGGGGCTTCCACCTTATGGACCCCTGTACTGTGAACGGCTTCAATAATTGGCCGAATCTCTGAGAAAGGCAGATGCAGTGGAAACCCAGATATCTGAAATGGAACCAAAAAATAAACAGATGATGTTAAGATGCATGTCAGGTTGTTCACGTGGAGCGTAATTGGGATTTCTGTTTGGAGCACTTACCCTGTATTCTCCTAGAAGGCTTTGCAGCTCAAGACGATGTTCCTCAGCCACTTCCTGTCCTCCGCTCAGCTCCAGTTTAGGCAAAAACTGCCGCAGCGTAGAGATGCAATACCGGTTCCAGCGCGTGGGGTGACGCGGACGCCATTCCATGATCTTCTCCCTCAAAATCTTCTCTATCCTGCAGTACATCAGCCGAGACATGAATGTCTGTGAAGATCAATGTAAGCAGAGGCATATAAATCTTTACGTGACCTACTGGAAAGCACAAAAATATGCTAACCTGTCCTGTAACTCGACAGCAGCTGCCCTGTCTGTCCGTCTGTACACCAGAGACTCCGGCTGAAAACGCAACATTTAAAACGGAATTTGGCCCAAATGGAAAAAGCACTGTAGACAAGCCTTTATTTCAGAAAGTGAAGTTCAGTACCAGTGTGAAGGGTAATTCTGTACAATAAAAGAGCTGTCATTGGTTCGAGTAGTTCTCACCTGCACACTGGAAAGGCCGGGATCGGGGAACGCTCGTGAGAAAAATGGTTTCCAGAGTTTTGGCCTAGACACGTCAAAACTCATTCTTACTGGTGCAGCATATGGCTGCATATTAAACCAAACCTTTTTAGAGAGAAATAAATATACAACATCACATAATCATACAAAAAAAGGACTTTCTTCAGTCATGAATCTCAAGAGGCAGAGTGTGTTTACTAACATTATCTGTGTTGATGAGGCAGCCGATGGTCTGTAGGGGGCAGAATATGTCATATTGTCCATAGTGTTGACCAGTACTGGGATTCCAGATTAGATAGCGGCTCTGTTCATACGTCAACACATACACTGTAGGGCCCTAAACAACAGACACAAAACCAGGCACATATAAACCAACACACAAAACAAACACTAACGGAAAGAATAAAGCAGCTTTGCTTGTTTAAACACTGGTCACTCACCTCAGGAATGGCTGTGCCTATGATAAGCCACGCCTTCTTCCCCATAAACAGGAAGTAGTTGCAGAGTAATACAGCGTGCTCCTCCTCATCTCCTGCCAGCAGCGTCAGAAATTGCTGAAAACACCAAAAACAAAATATGAATCCAAATAAAATCTCACGGATCCATAGAAAGCAAAGGCCGGGAGAAAAGAATGTGTACTCGCATCGCATGTGCTCCATAAATCACAGACTCTGGCAAAAGACACGCTGTCTGGAAGAGAGGGGATGAGTGACACATAACGCGCGACTAACTCCTGAGGAGGGGGAGAGAGAGAGAGAGAGAGAGAGAGAGAGAGAGAGAGAGAGAGAGAGAGAGAGAGAGAGAGAGAGAGAGAGAGAGAGAGAGGAGAGAGAGAGAGAGAGAGAGAGAGAGAGAGAGAGAGAGAGAGAGAGAGAGATGAGCAGAATAACAACAATCAATAAGAGATCATGTGGATTTATTATTATTTATTATGTGGATTTATTATTTCTGTATTTCAAATCTTAAACAGCCCAATTCGTACGGCAACATTTTACTACTGTATTTGCACAAAGATTCCTTAAAAAATCCTACTTTTATCGAATTCTTACGTGAAGTTGAACATTTCATTAAATCACTTAAAATTATTAATAATATAAAAATAGCATGTAATTTTTTTCCTTTTTTCTTTTATTTATTTGTTCTTTTTTATGGTTATGTGTGTTTATGGTTTCTTTTTACTTTGTTTGAATGGGTTTGTAAAATTTTACAAAATAACAATGTCTTGTATATGTTCAAGTTACTTAACAGATGTCATGTTGTGCATTGTTCTTATAATAAAAAAAGAACTCAACCTGCATGTTGGTTCATTTAACACTTGTCCACACAAAAAGCAAAATATTTTGATATATATATATATATATATAGAGGAAATCTATTGTTTAATACAAAGCTATGTGCACCAGGATTTTAAACCAATGAGATTTTAGTGTGGGTTGGGCTACATGACAACTACAGAAACCAAACTACAGACAAATAAAATGGTCACTTCTGACTTTCTGAGCTGACTTCGACAGAAACTCTTATGTCATGTCATGCTCCACCTGTACTTAATTCTCACTGGTCCAAAATCCTTCCATTATTCTACTTTTAGCGTGAACTATTGCTTGATGCATCACTTTGTTGGGATACTTTCCTGGTGTATTTCCTTTTTATTTAAACTAAGCCGTTTGGTTTAGGTTGGTTTGAATAGAAACACTCTCTGTTACATGCATTGTTGTATACTGGGAATTTCCTGCCATGAGATTAAAAATTGAGCGTGTGGATGTACCATAGTATCCTGAGGGCTGTTTGGAAAAGCATCCAGCAGCTTCTGCGGAGGGTTCAGAGGTCGAATGAATCGCGTGACGAAGACGGTTTTGCCGTTCATGTCGATGACGGTGGTGAGACAGGGTCGGTCGGAGAAACAACGACCGGCCTCTTTTTCAAAGACCTCACAAGCCGTCAGCAAGCGCTCCAACTCCTGACTGTCAAACTAATGGAGACGGTCAGAGGTTAAAGGTCATTCAACAAAACATTTGCACTGAGCTGTAGATAATAATAAGATCGAGAATACGTATTTTATTTGTAGTAACACACTGCTCTATTCAGAACGCCACAAACACTTAAAGTAAAGTTCCAGGTTCAATACAAGTTGAGCTCTATGTAGATCACATGCTGTCGATTATTAAACAAAATTACATCAGTTTGCAAAAAACAAAGGTTTGGAGATTTACATTTGTTTCTATGCGAATGATCTATGGTCTGGATTATGTTTTTGTTAAATTTACATTTTTTTCTATTGAGAGAAATACTGGGATTGATACTTCGCTGCCATCCTTCTAAAACCTTTTTAGGTTTCAAAAACCTAAAATATCTCCTTATTTTGTGATTTTTATTTTTTGCTTTAAATCATTATTATTTGTCACCCTTTATTTGTGTCGCTGGGTTTTGGAAATATAGTACCAATGAAAACTATTAAAAAGTGCTTGGCAACTTTAAGAACACAGTGTTTAATCATTTGAAAGGTCCAGTATTTTTTTTTATTTTCTGAAAAAGAGCGAATTTGGACATCCGAGGTTAGAATGACAGTGACGAATAGTTACTTCTGCTGAACTCTATTCAACCTGGAACACGACATTCACATCCACTGCCATTCTGTTACCTTTACTTCCTTCATCTATTACAAGCAGCAAAAAAGGATATGAAAAAAAGAATATTTTAACAAAACTTAATCATGTAAAATGTAGTTAAAAAAAATGAAAACATGATTTGGCTCATGCACCTTCTCTCTGATGGTTTCTCCAGGCACCAGCTGGGGTTCAATGGTGATGAAGAGGCTGAGGAAGGTTCCATCACTCAGACTGCGGATAGCATCATAACCACCATCACTGCCCAAACTCCTCTCCTTACTGTATCCAAGCAGAACTGGAGGTGTGGACACCTTAAACGTTCCATCAATCTAAACACACAACATCATAACCAATCAGATTTATTTCCACCATCGACCAGACAATAAGGTTTAATTATCCAATCAGTTGTATAGAGCACACATTTGTTCTCGATTAATAATTTGAGGATTAGTTGCATTAAAAAAGACAAAAATCCAATCTGAAGGTTTGTGTGAAAACTAAAGTCTCTTGCCCGAGATTGCAGGTAGATGGTGCTAAAGGGAATCTTGATAGAACCGAGCCAGTGTCTCTCTATCCGAGTGTGAATAGTGTTTCCTCTCTCTCTCTCATCCTGAAAACAGAAACAGTATATTACATTGCATTGGAGCGGAATTACTCTAAATGAAACACTGTGGAGAATTAAGAAGTTGAACATCTAAATGTTCCTCACCTCCACTACATCATAGAGAAGTTCATCGAAGAGGTTAATGAAGACCTCATCTTTGAACGACTGCAGACTGGTGGAGCAGTAGTCTCCATTTGGAGCACTGAGATGAAAGTTTAACATTGTAAACAGTGTAAAAACAATATAAAATAAAATAAAAACGTATTGAAGCATCCAATTAAATTCATTTGAAGACAAACATTTGTTGGGTAAGTACACTGTACTATAAGTGTACAAACTGTGAAATAAAGCACAACAAAACAAGATGCCCAAAACAGCAGAAGAATTGAGAGTAATGCCGATTGCAAATACATCTCAGGCAAATCTGACAGAAATTATTTTTAAGCAGCACCATGGAAACCTCAAATTCCAGCCAACACTGGATTAGCCCTGTCCCCATGTAATGTGTTTATTTTTAGGGGTCAAGACCCATAGGGTCATAGAACCGCATGCCATAGAGCAGTGGTTCTCAAACTTTTCAGATCAAGTACCACCTTTAATAAAATAAGTTGTTCCAAGTACCACCTAATGACCGCCATAGAAAATCATATGAATAAACACTTAAATTAATAGTAGAGCTGTGAATCTTTATCATTACACCTCGTCCTCCGATTCTAATGTATTATTAATAATATAAATACTTTTTATTTACTAGCTGTTTTCAAACTAAAGAACATGTTTTTCAAGTTAGTCAGCAGTAATAGTGGACACAAAACACTTTCTGTAGTGCACATAAGTAATCAGGGCTCTGTAAATGACTTTTATGGGGAATTTATTAACTTTGTGGGGACTTGCAGAAAGTTTAAACTTATATTAAAGACAAACAATGTGGAAAGAATATTTAACACAGAAGATAAATAAATATACGTTTACTTAAACATCAAGAGAACAGCTGTATATAACAAACAGAGACTTACACTTTACTGCAGCGGCTCGTCAAAACTAAATCACAACGTGCGCTTCATTGATTTAATATCGAGTATTATGCAGACGCGTGTTGAATTAGCGCTTTACAACATTAACAACAGCTTTAAACAGCGGTTCAAGTGCAGAAATACATAAGAAGCTTAATTTACACGCAGCTCATCGGAAGAGAGAGAGAGTGAGATCACCAGCGCCTGTCTGCTCCCGCTCTGTATTTGAGCTGCCTGTCACGTGCCTGAGTTACATCGACCAATGATAAATAAACAATAATTCATACAACTATATTGCACATAGACTGAGATGTATTCCGTATTTATCGATCATGTATTAAACACTTGAAACTGTATTTAAAACACGTAAGGTAAATTAAAATATTTAGTATTTAGTTTTTAATTTTCTGTCGTGTCACGTACCACCAGTGTCTCTTCAAGTACCACCAGTAGTACGCGTACCACAGTTTGAGAACCACTGCCATAGAGCATGCCTAAGGGTCATATGGCTATATCTTCGCAATACTTATTGACACAAAACTTTGAACACAACATCAGTAGAACATGTTGTTCACCTCATATTAATTTGACGACAGCGCCACCTAGTGGTCGAAAGCCATAGGCAATTATGTTGTGTTTCTAGTGCTTTTACAAATGATTTTGCATTTGATTTGCATTTGATCAGACATGAACATGTGTTTCCTCTTGTGCCTTTGTAGGGCTTGACCCCGTAATTTCTGCTTACAGCTATATTTTCCCTTGTGTTTATTTTGAGTGTTTAGACATGATAACTGGTTTTCTGAGATGATCTACACTTACCTAAATGGCAATACAATCTCTTCATTCCAGCAGGGGTTTGGACCCTCAGCAGTAGATGTCTGGAGAACTGAACGCTGGAAAGACACCTCCACAAAAGGCCTGATCAGAGGCTACACAACACACACATACACACGGCTCTCAATCATTTCAGCTTTTTTTACATGATATTTTTGCATTTGCTTTTTTATTTTTTTTGCTACTGCCTCTTGTCATTATTATTATTGACTTTTCTTCTGTTTTTCACTGTACGAAGGTGTGTTACCTGTCCGAGGGGCCAATCACTGCCCTGTACAGGTGTCTGGGATGACACAGGTGCTGTAAATTGCTCTGTGAAGGGTCGTGCTGACCTTGCAGACACTGGGGGTTTACTGACAACACAAAGATAAAAATGGAGAGCAGTACAGACAATAGGTTAAGTATAAGTTTAGACCGGCTCTAATCAATCTAAACAATAACCAGTGGTGACAGCCTAAGCCTTAGGGTAAGAAATGAATGTCTAGATGTGTTGGAACCTGGTATAAGGTCTGCGGATGGGGATGTCGTATCCTCTGATGATGTTCACCAGGAGTTTGATGTCTCCATCTGAGAGGTTCTGAGCGGTCACCTTCTTCCTCTCTTTCCTGAGAGGCTTCAGGGGCCGCTTGGGTTCAGCCAGTTTAAACAGGTTCAAGCCCAAAACCCTAAAAAAAGATTGAGATGAGAGTCAGTGTGAATGTACCCACAATGCATTGGAGGATTGATGAGGGATATTTTGCGATTTGACATTGAGACAGGACTGTTTTAGCTATATCAACAATTAATTTGCTTAACTTCTGTCAATGTCTAACTTGAACAAACAACACAAACACACACTGACAAAAACGTATAACTAAAAACGAAATAATAAACACGTAACTTCGTTGTAAACATTTAATTTCTGTTGTTCTATTTGTTATTTAACTTTTGTGTATTAGTTTGGTTACTTAAAGGTACAGTGCACCCAAACATAACTGAAGAACGCTGTTAACCAAACAACACTGGCTTCCACTGTATGAACACAAAACCACTGAAACATCCCAAAATATCTTCTTTTGTGTTCCACAGAAGAAAGATTCATTTACAGATTTTGAAAAACATGAGGGAGAAGAAATGATGACAGCATTTACAATTTTGGTTGAACTATCCCTTTAAGGAAAAAAATACACATTTTTTAATCGTAAGTGAACTTTCCAAATAATTAAAATCTGCCTCAGGCATTAACATGACCGTAAATAATTTGTAATAATTGGCTTCTTAAGATTTGATGACCTCTTTAGAAAATTTAGCTGTATAAGTCTTTACAAATTTCTGCCACTTATGTTAAATATAAATTTTCAATAACTCACTCTTTAATTTTAAAAATTACATGTTAAAGCTGCAACCTGTGACTTTTGCATCTATATTGCCATCTATGTTTTGAAAGATAAAACTGAAAATTACATACAATTCCAGCAAAAAAGGTAAGGTTTTTAATATAGATTTTTAATGTACTTGTTCAATAACTGATTTTTGTTTGTTTTACCCAAAAACATATTGCTGCTTTGACTTTTTCTTTAAATTTCTTACAATAAACAGTGTCTATACATAATGAAATTACTGTTGCTTTACACATACAATATGACACAGTTACTCACCTTACAACAGATCAACACACAAACACACGCACGCACACGCACACACACACACACACACACACACACACACACACACACACACACACACACACACACACGGGGACAAGTCTAACATATTAACTCTACAAAGAATGACATCTCACGAACACACAGATCAGAGGGCAGATACACAAGGAAAATAAAGGTTTACGCAGGACTTAAAAGAACAAAAAAAGTACTGAAAACATACCCAGAACCTGCACCACTGAATATACAAAAATAAGAGAAACAAAAAGAGAAATAAAAGATGAGAACTGTCAAGGGCAATTCCATGCAAAAGTCAAACATAACCATGAAAAAATAAAGATTTTAAGGGTTTCACCATATTGATAGCTCAGTCGTCAATATTTGGTGGTTTAAATACCCATGTGAGGTCTCTCTTAAAGTTTTTAAAGCATTTTTTTAAAGAATGATTTTCTATAGTTTCTTCAAGGTTGTGCCGCTTTCAGAATTGTCACATCCATAACGGTCCATATTCCTCATAAATGGTCACATGAAAATATAAGAACTATTTGTTGGGTATTACTGCTTCTGGTTTGTGCATTTTAATTCACAGAAATCCTTCAAAGTATGTTGTCTTTCAAAAACGGAAGCCCTTTTTTGTCACATGCATAACACATTGCTCTCATCATAAGTAGGCATGTGGGAGAGTCAGCTAAGGAATTTAAGATGATTAAAAGCTTCAGTATGACTTTAGTATTAAAAGATTGCAGAAGTATATGAGATGATTTAGGAAGAGAGCCGTTTACCCGATACTGGGGACCTCATCCTCTGAAACCACATCAGACAGGATAAAATGATGCTTCGCTATAAGGAATCGATTAATGACGGACTCTCGCACCTAAGACAGAGATTGAGGAAGAAAGACAGAGAGTTCATTAAAAAGAACTCACATGAAGACGAGATGAGAGAAGAAAAGGTGAAACAGAATAATGTGTGTCACTCACTCTCTGAAGATATCTGGCAACGAGAGCTCGATGTGCATCGATGTGATCCTTTGTATCAATGATCTCTCCTTCCTTTATCCTCCTCTCATATTCCTGCAACACAAATACTCGTATTATAATTGACTATTAAAATGACCTGAGAACTATAAAAATAATAATAGAAAGGAAAAATAGTGTTGGAATCACTTTCAGAGCGTTTTTTACAGCTCTAGAAGGGCTTAAAAGTTCCTACTTTTAAAATTGACCTTAAAGTCCCCGGGAACCGGCAATCGTTTTTACTTCCGTATTCTGACACATTTCCAAGTATGATCTCGGAAAAGGGAAATTCAAAGGGGAAAATTTGGGGGCAAGGCTTGCGTTTTTCTCTGCGAATTAATTGGATGTTTAAGAACAGCTGTTGCATTGATTTTGAAATGAAACCGGCAGCAGAATGACAGTCGAAGGGGAGGAGTTAACGGATGCTCCGGCCAAGCCGTTTTTTACGTCATTTCAGATGGATAGTCATTTCAGGGCAGAAGTGCATTTTCAGATTTTAACTGAAGATTATGAGGGAACATGCATTTTAAAAAGAGAATGACCCCCATTGATAAGCTATTTACTATAAACGCTGCAATATTTCATGAAAAAATAAGAATTGTCATTTTTTATTTCACTGGGACTTTAACAACCTTTTTCTTAACATTTCGCAAATTAAAAAAAGTTAAGCACAGATGATGAATTCTCATGACTACAAATACTAATCATAGTCATAATAATGCAACTTCAAGAAAACAGAATTTTTCAATCTCTGAAAAAAAAAATAGGGGCCACACGTTCTCAAACTGGGGGCCCCCGAGATGGATCCAGGGGGGCACAGATTTTGTGGCATTTTATGAAATATAGTAATTTATCATAGATTTTATGCAATCAAACATAAAAAATAAGACCACCAACCAAAAGAATTGATGTTCCAGCATTGTATAACTGAATATCTGTTTGGTTTAGTAAAAATGTTAAGTTTAAGATTATCAGTCTTTATTTGGGGGGGGGCACAAAGTGATGCACACAACAAACAAACAACAAAAAAGTTTGAGAACCACTGGTCTATTCTCATAAATTTGGCAACAGTGTCTGTTTTCTTCAATTTTTCCATCTGCATGAATGTCATTCTTTCTGATTAATGTTCTTGCATTCGGCCAAATAAATCAAATAAAGATAAACTCAATTCCCCTCTGTCAGTTAGATCACAGAAAAATTCACTTGTCTGAGATAAGAACAGGGCTGGAAAAAGGGGAACACCGGGGGATGGAGTCCAGGGACTGAGTTTTAAGAGGGGACTCCTAAAATGACTCTAAACGTAGAGAATTTTCATCTTTTATCCACAAAACAGCCTCCAACGGTATGCAAATTTCATTTATTAAGAATCCAAAATATCCCCCCAACTAGAGTCCCCTAAGAGAATCTCGGCCCTTTCCAGCACTGGAAATAAGTTAAAAAGTATTGTGAACTTCATTAGTTCAGGTATCATTTTTCTGTAAATCGCTTTGGGTGATCTCACCTGGAACACTTTCTCAGAAATCTCACGCTCCACGGAGGGGACGCATTTAAAGTGCCTGAACTCGGGCACCTCCTGACTCCTCAGCATCAGCAGACGGAAGCGACGGGAACGCTGGAGCTCCTCATCCGACAGGAAATTAAACTCTTCCTGAAGCTGCTCCAGACGGAAGTACTCAGGAACTGCCATCTCCCCGCCACTCACCACCTTAAAAGACAGAACGAGAGTTACACCAGCAGAGAGGTCAAGTACAGTGCGGAGCATTTTGGGAAAGGTACCGAGAGCAGCTGCATAATGGAGGCGTTGTTGGGGTCATTGGGGTCAAGGCGAGACTCGGCCGCCCACTTTCCCAATTTCTTCATGTCGTTCAAACTAGATGCCCCGATACATGCGATAGCGTCCATCTGCATGAGACCACTAATGGAGAGAAAGACATGTTGAATCGATTGAATGGATGAAGTGAACATTGAATGGATGAAGTGTGGAATCTCTGCATGGCTCTCTGACCTGTACACGCCCCCTACAGGATGATTGGATGGGGGAGCGAGAGGGACGTCGTTCATGCCAACGGCCCAAGAGACGCAGCAGGAGAGCTTCCCTGAGGTCAGCAGGGTTTGCATGTTAGTGCCGTCAGCTTCGAAAGAAAACGGCACACCTACCGCGGACAAGATCAGATTTGGCCAAAATGAGTCTGAGAATGCTGAACGAATTTGATGTGATGATTAGATGTGTGTGCACATGTATGTGTTTACCACTTCCAACACCCTCATGGTTAAATGTGACTCTCTGGTTGCTGCTAAACTCCATCTCCTCAGATGGCGCGCTGCCGGTCAGGACAGAAGATTCTGGAACTGGGACACACACCTCGGCCAGCTGGGAGGAAGATGAGCCGACACTCTCGAATATCTGGAGGGAAAAAAAAATCACACATGGAAATGACTACATGATGTTTATAGTTACACACATCTTACTTGCGGTTAAGTGTAAATAAAACTCATACCTGCAGTTTGATGCTTTCTGGCCAGTTTACTATCTTTAGGTTAAAGATTTGACCAAAGTGAACCCTAAAATCCATATTGAGGGTTCGACTGTCCGTTCTGGAAACTTCTTTATCGTTGTAGAGGACTTTGATGAAGAGGGAACGCTTGGCCACGTCCTCTCTACGAGCAAACTCAGCACTACAAGAACAACGAAATACTGGAGCGTTACTTTGCCTTATGCACTCTGGGGTGAAAGGATTGTTTTGAAGTTTATAAAAGTCTCCATTGTTTTATGTTACATTTATATAGCTAATGGCAGTGTTAATTAAATAAACCACACCGTAAGTATTTTATAATTGGGGTACCTTTTAACAACCTGCATGCACAGAAGTTTTATTTTTTTAGGAGTTTCTTTTGATCACTAGTGATTAGGGATGTAACAATATCATCGATATCGCATTATCGCAAAATTATAAAAAAATAGCAAAATTGTCTCAATATTATCGTGGTCACATGACTGTGTGAAACAATAGGTCTTCTGGGCGTAACATAGAGAATGTTAGAAGTAAGGGATAATGTACAGGCAGCCAGTTGTTATCGCGAAATAAGCCCCTTCAGTGTGATACAAGACCCTCCGAGATCGCAGAAATAAGCCCCGACAGTGTGGTCTTGTATCACACTGAAGGAGCTCATTTCGCGATAACAGCCGGCGGCTTGTACATTATCCTGCTTATTACACAGCTACTTGCCACATGAGAAAAAACTGGACGTGAAATGTGAATTAGAAATTTTTATTAGCTCATTTTTACCAAATGCAGACCTTCTGCGAGGAAAAGCCGTTTACTTTCGGTTTTAAAGTAAGAAACGTCCGTTCAAATGTCACGAACAGGCAATTTAGTTTAATCATTTGTAAATATAATGACATATTTATATTTCATTTGTCAAAAAAAACCTGTCAAAATGATTTGCTGCATCTGGGTTACCGTGTGTTATTAGTTTTTAGCGGTTGTTATCTGGGAATAACGAACCTGAAAATGTTGCGACTGGCCAATCAGAATCAAGCATTCCAACCAGCCATATAATAAAAAATAATAGATGTGTCCATCTGAAGCAATATTTTATTTTATAAAAGGGATTTTTAGGTCATTTGACCCATCTCATACCTCTAAGCAACAGTTATGATTAGTGGATAAAGAAAAGAGGATGCGCTTATGGCACGTTTCCAAGTCATCATTTTAAATATTGCAATAAATATCGGACCCTGGACTTTATATCGAGGTTTTACCGTACAGTGAGATTTTGATTTTGTTACATCCCTACTAGTAATGCATGCCTTTGGAAGCACTACTTTTTAACAAAATACATATACATATATTTAAAGCAGCTCTAGATAACTTTTGCTTATGGTTCCCCCATGTGGTTGATAAGCACAATTGATCTGCTATCAGTGTCGTAAATACTGTCGCTATATAAGCTTTCCCGTGGGCAGCGCAATGCAGTTGAATTTGTTGATTTAGTAGAAATTGCTGTTACATCATGTCACTTAATAAACTGTACTAAAGCACTATTTTGGCTCCCGCGGGGTATACTACTGGGCTATACTAATAGCTCAAACTAGATTCTGAGGTAGCAGCTGGTTGTTAGTCGTTAGCGCATAGCGTGCTAGCTACATAGCAGCTAATGTTAGCTACATTTGCAGTCACCCAAAACACAACGCATGGACGTGAATGTGTTTAGTAACCAACGAAAATAATTTTCTCTAGTTATATATTCGGAAACACACTTGCGACCAGGCGTTGTGCTTTGTGTAAAATGTGCAATCACTAACTTACACTCAACTCACTATGGGAATAGTGCCTAGCATAGTAACTTTAGATACCGATAACATTAGTCTACGTGCATGAACTTAGGAATCAGCAACTTTTGACCAAAACATTTATTGTAGTTTGGTAGTCATCGTTTACAAGCAAAACACTAAATTCGTTACGAGGCATGATCATGCTATGTAAGCTATTGAGACCCGGCAACATTATCTCTAGTCTACCTTACGGTTATAAATTGTGAACCAGTAACGTTAGTGCGCCAATAAACAACCTGAGCACAGCCAAATTTCTAATACGTTCAAAAGTACAGGACAGTAAGAAAAAATGTATATATAAGACTTTCAAATCCAGTAGCAGGATGGCTAGGTCTCCATCCGCTGCAACCCGTTGCCTCTTGCAGCTCGCGCCACCGAGTGTAAGTCCGCCAGATAATATTGATTCGTGTTCAGGCTTGTGTCCGATCACTCTCTCTCTTTTCCTCATTGTTTTTTTTTTGCTGGCTCTGCCATGGTGATGGTTTGCAGACTTGCGTTGAACTAGATCGTTTCATCTTATTGTTAGCTGTTGGCTAACTTCACACAGGCTACGAGTAAAATGTGACGTATGCCGTAAAGCAGGTGATGGGCGGGGCTTGTCAACCTACCCGCACACCAAAGTTACAAGTGTGATTTCAGCCAATAGCGGGCTGCTTAGGTAGCAGAGGCAGTAAAATCCGTCCAGTTAAGAGTTGTTTTACCACTAAAATAATTTTAGAGAGATTATTTTAAGGTCGAAAAACTCTCTAGTGTTGCTTTAACTTAATGCAATGAAACCAGTTTCTTCTGTTCTACATGATCCCTATTTAGTCACCATGTGAAGGTACGAGCTATGTTTTCGTGTGTGTGTTGTGTGTTTATTCACCGTGGACACTGTTCATTGGGGGTGACGGGCCCTGACACCGTGAGTTCTGGGATCAGAACCGGTTCTCCGGGTTTCCTGCGAATCCTGGTGGCTTTCTCCCGTACCTGTTCTTCAACAGCGGTCATGTCCGGTTTCTCTGGAGAGTCGTGCTTCTCGGGCTCCTCACCCAGCTCTTCCTCACTCTCTTCATCCTCATCTTCATCCTCCTGCTGTCGTTTCTTTTTCTGTTTTTTCTTGAGGGCTTTCTGAAAAAAAAACACATTTACTACTACTGAAAAAAGTATAACACGTTCATTTAAAGCTGAATCAATTTGAAACATATTCAGAGTTTACTAAATGCTTTATTGCTGAGTATAATCACAGAACGGCAACTCTTAGCGCTGTAATCTCTGTCAGTGTAAATGCAAGATACAGCATGAGCTGTAAGGTAACACTGATCTAGAAACAGCCATCTCAGACAGTGTTTATATCTGGGGTACCTGTTTTCTCCTCCAGGATTTCCAATCTTCGTGTCGTCTCCTGTACTCGCTCATCTTCCTCTGATAGTCTTCCTCAGCTTCCGCCCGCAGTTCTGAAACTTCCATCACAATCTCATTGTTGAACTCCAGCTCGTCCTGATCCATGTCAACCATCTCCCTGTCAAAGTTTAAGGTTGATATACTCACGAAATGAGACACACACACACACACACACATAGAAATGCATACACCAGCAGCCCTACCTCCTGATAAAGAGTTTGTAAGGTGTGTTGGTAAATCTCTGAAAGTCTCTGAGGGTTTTGAGCTCCTTCCACACTCTGATGATGTTTTTAAGGAGAGCCCTGTCCTTCTCTTGCTCCACATCACGCAGATGGCGAGTGTGTCTGTATGTGGTAAATCAACGGTCACATTAAATGAAAAACAAAACCTCTAAAAGCCTTTAAAAAGGCAGTAACATATATTTAGGGCAAAACTACTAATTTGGTGCCCTTTGTCTTCCGTAGAATACAAAAGAAGATATTCCATTTAACTGGACCCCATTCACCCGCACTGGTTTTGTGTCCATACAATAGAAGTGAATGGGGTCCAGTGCTGTTTGGTTACCAACTTTCTTCAAAATATCTTCTTTTGTGTTCTGCGGAAGAAAGAAAGTCATACAGCTTTGAAATTAAAAGAGGGTGAATAAATAATGACAGAATTTTCATTTTTGGATGAACTATCACTTAAACTACAACTATTAAAACATCTCGGTTAATATAAAACAAATAAAACATAGGCCTAAATATTATAATAAAAACTTCAACTAAATGAACATGAGAAATATTTGCTTAGCAATAAAGTAAAATAAGTTTCAGTTGAGGCACTAAAATGATTGACTGAAATAAAAACGAAGCTAAAACACATTTAAACACATTTATATAGCAATATAAAAAAAGACAAAATCGCATAACAAAAATTATTATAAAAACTGAAAATAAAGAAATGAAAGATCATTCAAAGTAATAATGTAACTACAATAAAATAAAAACAAAAATAACACCAACATAACTTTTAAAATACTCTGCTAACACCTTAATAGCATATTATTCATCAGTATTGTGTGTATTATTTGTATCTTGTGTTCATTAATTGTGTATAGTGTTTATAATGTGTACTGTTATTTGTACACTACTTATGCTGTTGGTGATGTGACAATAAACTGCTTTACCTCACTTCCTGTTTGTACTCGGCTATCCTGTGCTGGGTCACCTGACTCAGAGCCTCTCCCCTGTGCAGCTCCAGCATGTTACGAATCGTGTTCCTCAAGCCATTCAGCTAAAGATATAACACACGCACATTCAGAATGAGTCTCAGAAAGCTGAGAACAGGAAGCTTGGTTTTGACATCAATTGTAACCTTATCGGTCAGAAGATGTGTGAGCTTCTTTTGCTTTCCAGTCAGGTGTTGATCATACAGCTGGGCAAGACGGGCTCCCAGCACATGCTCACGGCTGAAAAGAGGGTGATGGGAGAAAATGAGACCAGATACATCCACGTCCAGCTGGTAGTCCGTTTGGGGATCACCCATTGCCGCAATGTAGCGATTCGCATGCTTAGACTTCAAAGCCTGGAAGAGAGTAGATCAAAATGTCATTTACTGTGTTCACATTTAATATTATATTGTACAGTATTCACTATTATCATATGATTTAATATTTCTTGTATATACTTGTTATAAGCTTTGCAATCTTTCCAACTCTGTTACCAAAAATATTATACATAATATTACTGAAACAAAATGGTACATAACACATAACAGGACTGTAGATTTAGCTAGCAAGGGGCTAGCACCAAAGGCTTTTTTTGGTTACTTATTCATTCTCAGTAATTAAAGATAATTTTTCTTGCAATAGAAAACAGGGTTGAATGGTTCAGTTGAGGAATGCACTCAACACTGGCACTGTAATGACGATTGTGTATCCGAACTCAGTTCATTTTCTCACTGGTCATTGGCCAAACGCTCCTGAAGTCGACCCGATGTTCCTCATTTTCATGTTGGTTTCTTTTTACTTGCTCTCTTTTGTCAAAATCGGTAATAACCAGAAAAGCAGCATCAATCAGTTCCATTCGTCTCTGAGTGCTAGAATAACTCACAGTGTTAGCTTATTTGATTATTGGGTTTATGTGAAAGCAGCAGTTACGTTTTAAGTCTGTCTTACTGAATTCAACACACATGGCTGCATGGATGCTGTTTTGTTTTCAGTTATGCGTGACACGCCCATGTTCTCTGCTTAGCCTGTGACATCACCACACATCTGGAAGAGATCTCTGTTCTCACACCTCTCATCAGCTTCATATTGCCTGGCAAAAGACTGTGAGCCGGAAATGGCCACGGAGAATTTGTACACATTGCAGGATTGCATTTTAGAACTGGACAGTGTGGAGTGGAACGTCCTGGTGCGTTTTACGACATGAAGATTGAGAATTACATGGTTCCCACAGCTTTTGACACTTAGACTTTACCAGGCACTTGTCATTACAGCATAAGGACTTTTCAAAACAACAAAAACAGGCAAAATAAGAACATATTTTATCACTTCGATATTCAACAGCCGGGAAATCAAAAGTTTCATGAGAAGGTTTAGGGCCAGACTAGCGCTGAAAAGGTTTTTTTAAACTTTGGTAACGTACAAACGTTTGCCAGAGTTCGGATTTTGTTGTATCTGATTCAGTGCACTTTCAAATCTGTTTTTACATTCAATATGAAAGTGACTTGTGTTCATCTGTCCTACCTCTAATAACTTCAATCTGATTGTCTCTCAATTTGGAGATTTAGATGTTCATGCAGGTACTGTGTGGTTGCTAGGGCATTATGTTGTTGTTAAGCTGCGTTCAGAACGCCAGTGTCTGTGTCGCCAGTCTCTTGCAATGAGGTCGTTAGAAGGCGTTCCTAGCTCTGGTTGTCCTAGAAACATTTATAAACAAACTCTGCAGTAACAGACGAGAGACGGCTGACGTGAGCTGCGCTGCTGTACTCCTATTGGTAGTCGCTCCCAAAAGTCGCTCATCATTTGCATAAAGTTGAGCAAATCTCAACTTTATCGAGTCGCCAGACACGCCCACTTCCTGTTGCCAATGTTCACTGTCGCTTTGTCACTGGGTGTCGCTGGCGGTCAGAACCGGGCTTTAGGCTTCTTGGTGTGGTTTCTACAGTATTAAGTGGTTGTTTACGCCAAAAGTACCCCAGTCTCCATGATTTTCTGGTCTGTCATGTGTTACATTTCTCGTCAAGAAAACCACAATAACCCAAAGGTTTAAGTACAAAATATTGAATGTTTATTCAATATAAGCTGCTCCATAAAGAGAAAGAACCAAAATATACACGAATAGATAACACAAACACAACATAATGGAATGGAATGGACCAGAACAAAACGTAAACCGAAAAGAATATGCAAAAGAAAAGGTCCAGGCCAGCTCGCCAAGAGAACCCTTCACAGGGATCCGGTGCCTCTCAAATACACCACTCCAGATCAGCATCAGGTGCATCCAATTTACCTGTAAAAGAGAACAACCACAGAACCAAAACAAGAAAACGAATAACCCATAACCAATGTGACCCTCCATCAATGTCCTGTATGTCTAAGGGATTTTTCAACCTGTTTTATTGTTTTCATAAATCTGATCAAAACCAATCTGCGATCCAACATGTTTTTTGCATCTGATCATCTAAATCTGAACACATTGGGTCATCTGACCTAAATATGGATTTAAGTGAAAAAAAAATATTCTGACTCAAGTTTCATATTCCTTTAACCGACACGCTGCAATTAATATTCCCTGCAATTAACGGATATCCGTTTTAGCAACGGAGAACTTTAATCTATGCCTACACTTATATGCAAATCTACTTTAAATCTGGTCATGTCTTTTTATTTATGTAATTGTGGATGTGCCACAATTGGAATGTGAGCTATAACAGCAGAGAGTTCAAATTGCATATTTATGTTTATATATGAAATGTATCTGTACCTAAAGAACAATGTTACATCCGGACTTATGTTTAATCTTGAGCAGTATGGGGAGTGTGGAAATATTTTTCAGTTAAAAGTATGATTTAATTATCAATATAATCAATAAGTGTTTTCTTTCATTAAATCATTAAGCTGTGTGCTTTTATCATGTGCTAGCTATTTTACTCAGTGAAAAGTTACTGTGGCAAGCGGAGTGAGACAGGATAAGTGGGGGTTGGAACCATAAATTTAACTAAGTCAACACACACACACACACAAAGAGTCACACAGAAAAGAAATGTTATGAATCAATCCACTGCATTTGTTTTAAGTATAATCATGAGTTGTGATGTGTTTTAATGAATCATAGGATTAAGAAACAACGCTACATAATTAAAAGCATTAGATGATTGAGTGTTTTCTTTTTACTAAAAGAATGTTAAGAATGTTGGTATGTTGTCCGGCCACAAGAAACTGTCTCTAGGGAACACTCCCCAAAAAGAAACTGTCTCTAGGGAACATTCCCCAAAACTAGCGACTGACCACAGGATGTAAAACATGTGTTGTGAGAGATGTTGTTTTACAGGAACTAACAAAGAAGGATGGAGTCAGATAAACTGGTTCAAGGTGATTGGTTGCTAAGGAGCAATACTCCACAGAGAAAAAGGAGGAGTCAGAAGATGAGAACGACGTCAAATACTGAATAAATATGTGTGTTTTTTGAATAATCTGGGTTGTTGGCTTTTGAGAGAGTGTGGAGAGTGACTGACAACCCAAAGCTTTGTTACCCTTTTTACATCTGATAATAAAACTTCTGTTTAATTTTGGAGAACGTCTCCGTGCAAATTTTTGAGCATGCAGGACTGATAATTAAGTCCAACAGGAGACAAATCTATGATGAAACTGAATTACTCAACAGATCCGTGCGCACCCATTAAACAACAGCATGAGATCTTTTGGTTTTGCAATCCACTGAGAGCATGATGTAGAATAATTTAGGCAGCATTGCTCTGTCTACAGGGTTGTGGACATTCTGATCAGTCTCTATTATATGTAATCAGATGCAAAAAATCTAATGTGTGCCAAAACTTCACATCTCTGCAGTGTACTGTAAATTCAGCCAACACTGTTTCCCAGCGGACTAATAAAAACCTGCACTCTCTCTCAGCCAATCAGATTAAATATTGTCATTTTAAAAAGCTCTCAACTTTTTAACATTTGGGTAACTGTGAGATTCTCCCTGGTCTGAAAAAAGAACATCCTCACCTTTCTGTAAACAGTGTGCAGAGCTGGATCCAGCTCATCCTCCAGGTGGAAGAGAGGCGGTCTGGAGGAAGACTCTTTGATCGGATCAGGCAGAGCCATAATACGGCCATCATCTCCAAACCACTCCCTGCCCTACAGCAGACATCACAACATTTATATTTAGAAGAAAATAAAGTCTTGGACCACTTTTACTAGTTTTTGACAACATTTTTCTTGTGTTATACTTGTATTGTGTTGCTTTCCTGTAGCTCAGTGGTTAGAGCGTGGCGTTAGCAACACCAAGGTCATGGGTACGATCCCAGGGATTGCACATACTTAGAAACTAATGTATAGTATAATGCAATGTAAATCGCATTGGATAAAAGCGTCTTAAATGTATACAAAAAATGGGACATTGTCAATATCTTGCATTCCCTAAATCTGGCATGGACACAAGTTTATGTTATGCCTGCACAAGTCTCCAAAGTCTGGTTTATTTCCTAAACAGCCCTTATATCAGTGGAAGTGATAGTAATGATATTATTACCTCAGCCTGCTTCAGGATGCGGTTCTCCAGAATGTTCCGATTGGTCAGGGACACAGATGGCCTCTCCCCCACATATAGCCCCTCCTCCTCCAGGTAGCGAGGACGCACATTCTCAGGCAACTTACCAGACGCAGGAACTGTCACACAAAAACGCATTATACAAGTAATTTCCTGTTTTATAGGAAAGTCTTTAGGGACTGGCTGGCTGTACCTGTTCTCATGCTGGGTACAAAAACAGTCTCTCTCTCCCTCTGCAGCCGCCTGCTGTACCCCAAATACTCCGCCCTCCTGACTTCCAAGAAATCATGTTCTGATTGGCCGATGACAAACAAGTCCTCCTCCACGTCGCTGACCAGTGGAGCATCTTCATCCTAAAAAATGAGGCAATGCTTGATGACTCATATTGCATTTCCGTCAATGAATATTACATTTCTCGTTTATTAGTATTGATATTGCAAACTCAAATGTTCTGGTTGTCTTTGCTGTTCCTGTATTCTTTGGTTCTGCTTAAAAACAAACCAATCACCCTGGTTTCCAGCTGCTGTCCTTCATACTCTCTCTCTGTTTCAACCTCTTCCTTCTCCTCCTCCTCTTCTTCTTCTTCGTTCTCAGATTCAGCCTCTCCTTCCTCCTCTGCTTCTCTTCTCCTGGATTGTCTTTGCTTACGGCTTTTATCCTGAGGCTCCGGATCAAAGTTGAAGGTGAAGAAGTTGTACGCCTCTTCAGCAGTTGGTAAACCATCCTCAGCCTGCTCAGTTTCCAAAAAATATATACTCAAAACGTGTCCTAAACAAATGAACTGTCCTGGAAAATGGGAGCACATTTCTCTTAAACTCTATGGACCCGGCCGCGGGTCCAAAATTACGTCATAAAAGTATTCCCTTAATGTTTCATGTATTTCTGTAACTCTAAATATCATATGTGTTATCATTTGAAAGCTTAGAGTCTCTAGTTTCTGGAGAAGGGCACCATTTTGGCATTTATCGTACATAAAATAACTTATTTAGGCTGAAATTCATGATATCCCCATGTCATAGCCCCTTAAAAATCATGTTTATGATCATGAACATTTTTCATAACGCTCAAATACGTCTAACATGTTCAAGTTATATATCAAATGAAAGCTCTTATTCTCCAGAATATAGATCTTCAGTTGGATTTATTGATATTTTACCACAGATCGAATGCAAGTCGAATGAATTATGATGTATGAAATTGATATTTGTAAACAAACAACATCCATCGAATATCTAAGCTAATAACTGCATCCCACCATTACACTTAGCCACAAATGCTACATAATCTTTTTCGTTAGATTACTTTCTACAAAATAATTCCATTCCTACCTCTTTTCATGGTTTTAAAAGTTAAATATCCGCTTCCAATGTCTCCCATCAACGTGCTGCGTCAGCAACGTGACATAAAAGCTTGGATTGTTAAAAATTCAGTAGAATATCTGAACCTCTGTCTATCCACATGAGATACATATTAAACAGAAGCTCAGACTCTGACCTCTATGTAGACCCCTCATTTGTCCGAGAGGCTGAGATATGGCAATGCGCAACAGGGGAGGCGGAACAAAACACCACGAGCAAACTCAACACCAAGTTTCGCTTGTTACATGCACTTTCAGATGTGTGTTACATGCAATTTTGAGAGGTTTACTGTGAAATTACACAAAAAAATTCCATTTTTTAATCCACTGTATATGGTTATGGGGTCTGTTTAAAATCGGGTATCCCAAATTCAGGCGGAAATGACCAAAAATGGACACTTGAGTTGCTTTAGAATAATAATTGAATACCACATGATAGAGAAAAAAAACATTTTTCCTCTATTTGTTGAGACCTGTTGGAATCAACAACAATTGTTTGCAGGTTCCTACACTTTCAAAAACAGACTTTAGAAAAACAAAAAAAAGCACCTTTATTTTTGTCTTTTTCATAGGACTGACAACACATACAATAATGTTTAACACGTTCAGCAGTGTTTTATGAAATTTGGAGGGGTTTCCATGAGTATGACACCAAAATTTAGTATTTACACCACTGTATGTGGATATGGTGGGCATTTAAAATTGTGTATGCCAAATTCAGGCGGAAATCCCTAAAATGGCCCAGAGAATACGAGATGATGGAAGGGGTACTTTGAGGGTCCTTGTAGAAGAAATGGAGAGCTTTACCCTTTTGTCTCGGGCTGCACTTCTGGCTGCGCCACGAAACTTTAACCTGGCAGCAAAAGACGAGTCTTCATCAACCCGCAGATCTTGATCAATCTAAAAGAAGACACAAACTGTTCTGTGATCACCTGATATTTGCTGCAATACATACACAATGCTGATAAAGAACATTTGGGGATTTTGTCCAGTTTTAATTGATCTCTGCCGTTGCTTACATCTCTGTCGAATCTAGTGAGGGTTTCTCGGTCTCGCAGACTCTGCAGGCGGCTGACAGGCTCAATAATGGATTCCTGCTCCAGAAGACTAGCAGTTTTAGACTAAAGTGAAGACACAAGACTAAAAAATGATCATACTGAAATGAAAAAGTTTTCTACTTTCTCCCTTTGATGCTGCATTACTGAATGAACCTTACCTTGGCTGCCCTCAGCTTCTCAGCCACACGTTGTTTCATGGAGGTCTCTGATTGGCTGGAGCCTGGTCTTATCACTGGACGAGGAGGAAGATCTAGAGAGAGAGAATGACGTATGACGTAATCTTATTACAGTTCTCATCGATGCATAATCCTGCCCTAGACACATTGAGTTCATTTTATTTACTGGAGTGACGTTCCATGTTCAGTTCTACAACTGAATCTTGGCTTGTCTCTCTCCAACGCAAACTAGGGGCTTCCTGGAGTTAGACAGAAGAAGTCTAACATACAATGGTCCAGAGTGCAAAAACAGCAGCTAAAAAAGCAAAGGTTCTGAGCTTTCTCTATGTCAACAGATTACTAGAAACTCTTATGGTCATTTTTCTCAAAGTTACTGAGTGCAGCTGTAACACGTCAGAGGAGTACTGGCCCACCCGGCTGAGCCTGGCGTCTCCCGATGTTTTTCTACATTTGTTTATCATTGGAGTTTGGGTTCCTCACCACTGGGCCGTATTCGCTGTCTTACCGGGAGACTGCTAATATTAGATTAGTTTAAGATTCTGTAAACTCCATTAACATTGCTTACTAGAATGGCCCTACTCTTTCTGTAACATGTACTGTATTATATTTTACCCTTGTTTTATCCTTTATCTTTTGTTTTTCTTCCTGTAAGACTGCTTTAACATTGTATTAAGCGTGAGATAATTAAAATTGAATGGAACTGAATGAAATGTTTTCTGGTGTTTGAAAACATCCCTCACCTCTAGGTGACCGCACTGGTGAACTATCATCACGCTGTAGACCCTCTCCTCTCTCCTCCTGCACTGCTGTCTCTTCATTCTCTTCATCTGGAGGAGACTCCAGCACCATTTCCTTAAACAGCTGAACACAGAAGCCATGACACACAAAAAAAAAATGTCATGCAAAAAGAATCATTATTCAGTATGCAAATATCATTTTCGTTTTATTTTGAATCAGTCTTTGCCATCTTTGCAGTGCTAACCTTCTTTTTTCTCTTCATGTGCTTTGCCTTTAATGAACGTCTGAGTGTCTCGCCAGGATCCTCTTCTTCAACTGCCATCTCCTAATATGATGTTACGCAATACATTGATAAAATACACGCTCAGATGTTTTTTCATCCATAACGGACAGCATATACTGTCTGTCCTATTTTGAACTGTTGTATTTGGAGAGTGAAGTTTTGTCATCTGGGGCATTTACATCTGCAGAAACTTTCCAAAAAAGGGGAAAAACACAGCTGGTATCGGGTGTAACTTGTCCCCGATGAAAGAGTCAAGTTGGATGACAACACGGTACGTCTCTCATTGGTTAGTATCTTTGAATTGGTTTGAAGGACAAAGATTATCAAATATTCAAGAGAAAAGATACAGCTCGAAGAGCGTATTATACATAAATCAAACACCCAAACTAAAGTTAAAATAATCTAGATACAGCAGGTTCTGAAGCACAAAAGAAAAGCAGTCAAGGAATACTAGTTGACCCAAAAATGAACATTTCGCCATCATTTATCCACCTCGTGTTGTTTTGACCATGAATTATTTTCATTTTAAGTCATTTTTCACTGAAATCCTGTGTATTTTATATAAAACGGTGACAGTGACAGCTCTCTTGCAAATGCTGTAACCAATTTGCCAAATTTGACTATAATTACATTTGAGATTATAAATGCAATCCCCTTCTCAAATCAATTTTATGGAATACAACACAGCCTATGCTTTATATAGACATTTTAACAAAGCTTTTTTTAACTTTACAGTCCAAACCACCCTTTACTTTTTAATGTATGGAAAAGAGCAGCACTGACATTCAGATTTTGAGTTTTACGAAAATTAAATTAACCCAACGTACATACTGAGAATAAATAAATGTGAATGTGAACAAAGAATTGAAATGACACGAGCATGAAAACATGACAGCACTTTCATTTTTAGTGTAACATCTAGGAACATCACAGAAAGAGAGTCACAACCCTGTTGAAAAAACCAGCATATGCTGGTTTGGTACGTTTTGATGTTGGTTTGCTGGTTTGTGCTGGTTTAAGCTGGTCATGTGCTGGTTTAAACTGGTCATGTGCTGGTCCTTAGCTGGTTTAAACTGGTCAAACCAGCATCAAAACATACCTAACCCAGCATATTCTGTTTTTTTTTCAAAAGGGAAAAGCAACATTTAAGGAAAGACTAATGCAGCAAGAATAGATTTAGTATCAGGGTTACATGAAACTAAACGAGTGAGTACAGAACCAACCTCCACCGTAGTGTGATCATTCTCCTTAGACAAACCCCAGTCTGACGAAACCAAAGCCTACAGCACATCAGCACAGCCTTCATATACAAGCCTTTACAGATGTCAGTGTGCAGATGTGTATATTGTTGTGCCTGTGTATCATTATACCACAGTTCATCTTGTATAACAAATATTTCATATATCTAGTAGGGCTGCACAATACTGTGTGATAACTTGCTAATATGTGATATGAAAATGCAATTTAAATGATGACAATGTTTATATATGTTTTAAATTCTTTCAAGAAAGCACCACTAACGCATGAACGAAAACAACCATGCTTTTCTTTTGCAGTACACTTTTTGAAGTATTAAAATTATTGAGGTATCGCAAATAATTGCATTATGCAAATGTGTCTTATGAAAGGAATTCCTTATGGTTGTAGCATACAATGCTAACTATTCTACTGTACTGTATTATGCTGTATAATACTTCACTGTACAGCGTAATGAGAGTGTGTTCATACTTGTTTATCGTCTCTGACTCTTCCAAAAGACTCCTTTAGTGCTCTCCCCTTCTTGTTAATCTTTTCCCGTACATCGCTGAACAAAAAACACCCTCAGAAATCAATAGCATGTTCTATTTCAGCAGTGTTTGATCCTTACAGCAAACGGTAAACTTACCTGGGCGATGACATCTTGGTGGCCATGGATTGTGATGCGTTCACTTCACAGTTAAGCTTTAAGCTTATATGGACTCAACGCAAACCTCGGCATCAGACTGACAGAGAGAAAGACCGAGTAAAAGAAGCACTAAATCCGTAACGTTGTATCTGCAAGCAAGTTACATTGTGAAAGCAATTATCAGCTGTAATCCACCAAAATGAGGGACATAAACGTCAAACTGAGCAAATGAGACAAACCGATGAGAATGTAAATACATATCCAGACATCAAAACGTATAAAAAGTGCTAATCTAATAAAGAAGCATGCATTAAATCTCAAGATAACTATCTTGAGTTCAATAACAGCAGATTTACCGCCATGCTGTGTCCTGCTGCCTGGTAACGGAGGTAAATAATGTGCAACCGAACTGAACACATCCGTTAGGTCACCCCCACCCGGCGTCAGAGCGACTTTTTATTCGTCCACAAGCACGTCAATCACTCCAAATGGGCAGCGCTACAGAACCCGTTCTGTTGTATTATGAAGCGCATATTAAAATGCATGATTAGACATGAACGTCTAGAAAATATCGTATAATACAATAAAATTTTGCATTGTTGCAAAGATGCTTTTTAGAAAGAAAAAATATTGTAGAACAGATAAACTAAGACAAATGGAAGCAGATTTGGAAGAGCCATATCCAATTTACAGCATTCCATCAGTATGTGTGTTTCTGGGTGTCGATCCCACAACCTCTAAGATGGTTACGAAATGCTAATCAGTTGAACACAAAATTACATTCCTGACGCCGTGACCCGGAATCGAAACCACTAATATTAGATCACCAGGGATTTAACCTTGTGCCATACCGTCCTTACTAACTCACTCACTACTTAGGGAAGAGTGGAGTAATATGAGCCATTTTTTTACTTATGTGGTCCTCAAGATGAAACAAAATAAGGCATAAGTGCAATAAAAGTATTTAATCTAATTTCAGGACGTTTCCTATCAATCTAAATTATTAGAACACACCTATGACATATGGTTTAAAAAATATGGCTTCTAATAAAAAGTGCTCCTGTGGCTCACTTCGCCCCATAGCTGCCACTTTGGGAAAAAATAGTTAGATTACAAATTCAGGCTACTATTTAGCCAAATTATTTGCATGGTTTTATATGTTGGTAAATCAACAACATCATAAATATTTTTAGACTTGGATACATTTGCTTTGATGTACCAGCCATTACAGCTGATATGCAAACATTTTAATTTGACAAGCCAAAAACAGTTTTTAAAGAAATTTTAAGCTGTCCAATTCTCCCATGTGCTTCACATTCTGGCAGAAATAAGAGGTGATTCCAAAATGTATGGTCAAATGACAACAAAAGTGTTCAGTCGCTGAGATACAGTGGGTGGATCAATTTACCCACTGGCTCATCTTACCCTACTCTCCCCTACTCACTAGTTAGTGTATGAATGCATATTTAAATATTAGCTTAACCTTATTTAAGTCCTTACTTCTGACTGCAGTTACTTTTGTGTTTTCATCAATCTTTATAGGCAACTAATGCAATACATTTTCTAATTCTGCATTGTATGCTGTTATTGCTGTTAATGCTTTAGATGGGATTAATCAGGTGTCAGATAAGGTGTTTAAAGTTTTCTAAGCTTTGGCTTCCACATAATTAAACCCAAATGTAAAATACTGTATCACTGTTTACAATACTTATTGATGACAGTAATAGGCAGTAGGCCTACATTATACTTAGTGTAAAGAAAACTTTGTGTTGTTCCATCTTCTGATAAAATATAATAAACAAATAATTATCTGTACTTAAATCTGACATTTGAGAATATGAAAATATGTATTTTCTCTATATTATAGACGGTTTCAAAGTGACAACATAAACAAACGTGTGCCTGTATATTATTTTGGATAACAAGCAAAAGAAACCGAGAAGAACCTACTTGGCTATAAACTTCTCTCTCCAATATTTTGAATTTAGACTGCGATGCGATGTACCATACGATTTCTTTAAATGCGACCAAACTACAGGACCCATTCAACAAACTGTTTCTTTCATACCTGTATAAATTACTTTGTTCTGATGAACACAGAGAAAGATATTTGGAAGAATGTTAGCAATTTTCACTTCTGGGACATCATTGACTACCATAATAGGAAAAATGTAATGGTTGTTAAAGGTGCCCCAGTGTTCAACAGGGAATTTTTTTTTACTATTTTTTTCTGCTGGCTATACTATACTTTTAACTTGCTAGCTAATGTAAATTACTTGTTAATTATTTTGCTTGTTATCAGAAATAATCTACAAGGACTCCATTCTTTGCAGGTGTGTCATGGTTCTGCCCCACCTTGTCTTGCTTTTCTTGACCTAGTGGCAGAACCATGATAGAACCTCTTGTTTTATGTGGAGAGAGTCATTTTGACCCTGTCGGTCTTCGATACTCTCTCCGGTCCTTGTCTGTGTTCCCGGCCTTTTGTATCTCTCGTTACTGGTTGTTTATTAGTTCATGCCCCACACCTGTTCCCCTTTGATTTGTCCCTTTATTTAATGCCCCTGTGTTCTCTGTCTTGTGTTGGTTCATTGTACTCTGTCGTGTTTCGTGTGGGTGAGTTCTTGTCCTGTTAAGTGTAGCTTAGTCCTGTGTAATATGTTGTTAATGTTATTTTTAGTCTTGTTTAGTGTAGTTAGTCTTTGTTCTTATTATACCCTTGTTTTCCCCCTCGTGGGTTTTTGTTTTGTGTGTTTTATTATTTATTAAAAAGCCTTGTTTAACCCCTTACCCGCTGTCTGCGTCTGGGTCCTCTCTCCTTGTCTCACCTTACCCGAGAACCGTGACAGAATGAACCAACCAATCTGGACCCAGCAGACAGAGGGATCTCAGCGGGAGGAGTCGATGCCGCCGGACTCCCTTCCAGGGTTGAATCTGCCGGACTCCCTTCGAGAGTAGAGGCCGCTGGGCTCCAGTCCAGAGTCGGGACCGCCGGACTCCCTTCCAGGGTCGAGACTGCCGGAACCCCGTCCAGGATCGAGACCGCCAGGCTCCCTTCCAGGGTTGAGGTCGTCAGATTCCCCTCCAGGGTTGAGGCCGCCGGTGTCCTGTTCCCGCCGCAGATCCCTGCCGGCCTCCCAGCTGGTGCCCAGGCCTGTCGAGTCGACTCTGTTTGTGTGTGTTTGTCCTTGTTTGCTGCCCAGCTGCCAGAGAGCGCTGCCCAGCCATTGGAGATGCTGCCCAGCTGCCAGAGAGCGCTGCCCAGCCGCCGACATCCTGTCCTGTCATGTCGACATCCAGGCCTGCCCAGCCGGTGATAGCCGGCCTCCCAGTCGGCCATCCAGCCGGCACCATGTCCTGTCCAGCCGGCCATCCAGCCGGTGCCACGTGTTGTCCAGCCGGCCATCCAGCCGGCACCATGTCCTGTCCAGCCGGCCATCCAGCCGGCACCATGTCCAGTCCAGTCGGCCATCAAGCCGGGGCCATGTCCTGTCCAGCCGGCCGTCGAGCCGGCGCCATGTGCTGTCCAGCCGGCCATCCAGCCGGCGCCATGTCCTATCCAGCCGGCGCCATGTACTGTCCAGCCGGCCATCCAGCCGGCCCATGTACTGTCCAGCCGGCCTTCCAGCCGGCCCATGTACTGTCCAGCCGGCCATCCAGCCGGTGCCATGTACTGTCCAGCTAGCCATCCAGCCGGTGCCATGTGCTGTCTAGCCGGCCTTCCAGCCGGCGCCATGTCTTTTATTAGGACTTTTTATTTCTCTATGTATCACGTTTTTGGTCCTGTTTTGTATAGTTATGTTTTTGTCACAGTCTGTGTAGTCTTGTTTGTTCCTTGAGGAGCATCAGGATGCTGCTCCTTAAGGAGGGGCTTCTGTCATGGTTCTGCCCCACCTTGTCTTGCTTTTCTTGACCTAGTGGCAGAACCATGATAGAACCTCTTGTTTTATGTGGAGAGGGTCATTTTGACCCTGTCGGTCTTCGGTACTCTCTCCGGTCCTTGTCTGTGTTCCCGCCCTTTTGTATCTCTCGTTACTGGTTGTTTATTAGTTCATGCCCCACACCTGTTCCCCTTTGATTTGTCCCTTTATTTAATGCCCCTGTGTTCTCTGTCTTGTGTTGGTTCATTGTACTCTGTCGTGTTTCGTGTGGGTGAGTTCTTGTCCTGTTAAGTGTAGCTTAGTCCTGTGTAATATGTTGTTAATGTTATTTTTAGTCTTGTTTAGTGTAGTTAGTCTTTGTTCTTATTATACCCTTGTTTTCCCCCTCGTGGGTTTTTGTTTTGTGTGTTTTATTATTTATTAAAAAGCCTTGTTTAACCCCTTACCCGCTGTCTGCGTCTGGGTCCTCTCTCCTTGTCTCACCTTACCCGAGAACCGTGACACAGTGTGTACCGGAAGTTGAGTTCGGCCACAAAAGCGTGCATGCACGGTGACATTGTTTATGTCGTTGCTTGTTTATTGTCTATTTACACTGAGTACAAATAGCCGCCTTGTTGGCAGAGACTATTTACACTAGCTCCACCCACCAATATGTGATTGGAATAGAGAAAGTGTAAGATTGACGCAATTTAAACAGTGACTCAGTGGCATAAAGTGTAAAGTCTGTATACGCGGCATGGGAGACGGGTTCTAATCCGCTGAAAACCTTCTTATTACACAGATCATAAAGGCATTTGTTTTCAATAAAATTATTTAAGACTTAAAATTCAGAAAAGTGTGTTATTAACCACCCAGCCAAATTGAATGGAGAAAAAAACTTCCAAGTAAATAAAATAAGTTATCAAAATCTTGGAAAAATAAGCAGGATCTCTGCTCTCAAACGCTGGGGGGTGTCCGCTGTTGACGTTGAAGCCACGCCCACTCGCATCGCTCAACCTGAGTCCCCAGCCCAGTAGGCTATACATATGTGAATTATGTGAATACGTTTTATGGGAGGATTTGAATTCAGACACGCGGAGTCAATGTGACATATTCATCAATAGATAATTCACGAGCAGGTTAAAGGTATGCGTATTTGGCGTGCTGCCTGGGGAGAGGGCTCGAGCCCGGCAGTTTCTTCCGAACTCGGAGTAACATTACTCAACTCAACTCAACTCAACTTTATTTATATAGCGCTTTTACAATTTTCATTGTTACAAAGCAGCTGTACAGGAGACACATTGACTACAAGCAAAACAATCAAAGTTGTACCTGCAAAAACAAGAAAAGGTTGAAAACACAGAAGACAGACACACCCACACACAAAACACTCCACACACACAACACGCACCAACACACACAGACACAGAGACACACACACACACACACACACACACACACACACACACACACACCACCACACACACAAAACAAGACGCACGACACACACACACACACGCTCAGTGAGAGCACACATTTAGGATAAAGGAGAGAGAAGCACAGGTCAAATATAACAGACTAATAAATTCCTATATGCAATATTAATTAAGTAAAACTTTAAGATTCTAAAGCAGCCCCCCCGGTCAGGCAGATAGTGCAAAAACAGTATGCAAACGGTGGCGAGGAACCCAAAACTCTAATCGAGAAAAAAAACCTCAGGAGAACCCAGGCCCAACCAGGGGATTCCAGTTCCCCTCTGGCAAAAGCTGCTGCCTCTGCACAAGCTCCAGAGAACTTGCACAACAAGGCTAAATAAAATAAATAAACTTAATAATAAAATAAATTATAGTTTAAGATTATCATTAATAATCTAATAGCATTTGAAGTTTTGTGGTGAAGACATGTCAAGAGACCGCGTCCTTCTTTATCCAGCTCTATCATCTCAGCTCTTGTCAGGTCCCCACTTCCCATTCTCCGCTCTACCATCAGGTCAGGCCATGAACTGCATCCTGCTCGCTGTGGTAACCTTGGAACAATGAGACAAGACTGGCTGAGAGTAGAGTACTGTTCTGTACTCTTTGATGCAACAAGTACATCAGTTGTGTTTTTGGTTCCGGTTGATCTAACTAATGCAGCCTAAACCCTCTGAAGATTTATATTATGGAAGAGTAGTGTATGCAAGATTAAAAAGATGCGTCTTTAGTCTAGATTTAAACTGACAGAGTGTGTCTGCCTCCCGGACAGTGCAGGGAAGACTATTCCAAAGTTTAGGCGCTAGATAGGAAAAGGATCTACCACCTGACTAAGGATTACCAACTGACAGGACGCCTGAGAGCGTACTCTCCCCCTGGCCCGCACCAAGAGCGCGTTGTTGTTACAAATAGCAGCCGGCAATGTTCAAAGACAGCATTTGTGCACGGAGGAAGTTTAGAGAGACAGGCTTCATAGACAGCGTAATTCTATTTGAATTATAAACAGACAGCGTCTTTGCTATAACTAATTACATATTTAACAACTACAATACTAATTTCTCGATAGAAATGCAATCAAAAGTTATTGAAAATGAAAATGAAACTTACATTTATACAAAACTATGCTCCAACGGGCGTTTCCGGCCGCTATTTTATTTTTTCGCGCCAGAGCTTTCTCGACCAATCACGTTCCGCGCATGTTGTTATGGAAACGACAGGTCTCTGTCATTGGTTAGCTGTGAAAAATGTGCTTGACAAGGGCGTTTGAACTTTTGAGGTTGTTAAACCTCAAAAGACGCTCTGAGCTGCAGAAAAAGACGCTGGCGTTTTAAAAAGCACTGAGGACTTCTTTTGAAAACACGGTTTAATCCATAGGATTATAATTTAAAACAGATGCTAGCAGCTTCAAAAAAAGTCAAGTGTGAACATGGGCATGGCCAGAGATGGGCAGTATTTTAATTACATGTATTTGAAATACGTATTTAATTACTTTTGAATATTTTGTCATTTGTATTTTCCTTAACAAAAAAAGTCAAATGTAATGTGTAATTAAATACTTTGTGAGACTGTATTTTGTATTTTAAAATACTTCAATACTTTTTAAATTATGTCATTTTATTCTTGCCTACAATAACTTCACCAGGCAATGGTGGCACCACTGTTCCGAAAGTGGTGGGGCAAATTTTGATACTGAAATATGTAATAGAATTTGAGCTATCAGTAATAATTTGAGCTAAACAGCTTGTGGCACAGCAAATGCAAGCAGAACACAAATATAAAAAAATAATTAATTAATTTTATTAAACAGTAAAGAACCCTGTTCTAGACTTTGGTGATCTTTCATTCCATTAAACAATACTTCACATCCCATTTCCCTTTACTGCCATAGTAGGGAAAATAAATACTATGGGAGTCAATGGGAATGAGATCTGACATTCTTCCAAATATCTTTAGAAATCTTTATAATCTCTAGAAATTTATACAGGTTTGGATCAATCTGAGGGTGAGTAAATGATGACAGAATTTTCATTATTGGGTGAAGTATCCCTTTAAGTTGCTGAAAAAATTTAAGATGATAATATTTTAAGGCATATTTAAGTATACCTTTAATACCTTTAAAAATGTCGAAGTTATTGATGTGCTGTAGAAAAAACAGATAGACATTCATTGCTAGATTTAAAGTGATTCTACATGCATACCGGACTGTTTCCAGGGAAATCAGTTTAATCATCTTTTTGTCTGAGAAAAGATGTAGATGTACACAGTCATTTGTCTATAAAACATACTGTGCAGTTTTCTTTTAACGCTATACACTCTAAAAGCAGTTGTATTAAAAACAAGACATTTTGTGTTCATTTAAGGACAAAACGTTAATATTGTTCCTGTAAATGCTAGCAAAAATGAACGGATGATCATAGTGCATCTGGATGAGCGTCAAAGTGGTCAGACCTGTCTGTTATTAAGTGCATTTGACTTATTCCGAGGCTGTGCACGCAGACCGATTGGCGTATGACATTAATGTGTTGCAAGAGTGTTTCAAAAGCAACCTTTTCCAATCACTTTCGAGGTACTTTGATTTATGCAAAGAAAGTAAAGAAACCGCTTTTGTGCTCAAAGTGCTTAAACGTAAAGTATCTAAAATCTACTATCAGATATCACTCACTGAAAATCATAGGACAAAAGGTTAGCGCAAATAGCTAGAATTTGGGTTGAGGTTTGGTGTGGGTTTAGGTTTTATTTATAAAATTGTTGTCCTTAGGTCAACAAAATATGTTGTCCTGACTCTGAGGACATCAACCACTTGGCAAAATCAGGTCGAGCGTTGTCTAGATCGCAGTAATTTCCGACGATTCTCTGGGGAGGGGCTCTCTTGAGCGCTTGCCAGGCTGTGCATGCACAGTAGATGAAGCGATCTTGAAAAAGATGGTTTTTAATACAATTTAAGCTTAGCAAACCCAAGTTATGGTACAGTTCATGTCAGGTTTAATTATTGATAGGACATATGCTGTTTAATTGTGATTTTTGCCAGCGATTTAAAAAATATCTGCCTTCCCCCATTAAAGTAGATAGGACTGTGGACTTGCTATTAACTGCCTAGAGGCGTTGAAAACATTGCCGCCAAGTGGCACGACTTCCGTAAACGGACTTTGGTCGCGGGAGAATGAGATAAATCAATAATGATAATAATATTAAAATGACGTGAAGGCCTACATATTTATGTAAGTGTGTTGCTAAAATCTGCTGTTCTGCTGTTTAGAAAACTTTTCTTTCTTCTGTGAATCTAACTCCACTGTTACTATCGCACTTTAAATGATTTCTTGTAAACAAATGTTGAATTTTTGTATTTTCAAATTACAAATTACTTGTATTTTAATTAAATACATTTTCACAGCAGTATTTTGTATTTTATTTAAATACATTTTATGAGTAAGTATTTGTAATTTGTAACTAAATACTTTTTGATGTATTTGTGCAAATCTCTGGGCATGGCCTAAAACAGCTTTGTCTTTGTCTGATAGTGAACTAGCCGGGTGGATTATCTGCTCGCACTCGTCTCGAAATTTGTTCACTAAAGCACGTCGCAATCACGTGCAGTGATCCTCCTTCCGTTCGCGTTATTCTCCTCCATCCATTCGCGTCTGCGTTACTCTCAACTCAACTCAACTTTATTTATATAGCGCTTTTACAATTTTCATTGTTACAAAGCAGCTGTACATGAGACATATTGACTATAAGCAAAATAATTAAAGTTGTACCTGCAAAAACAAGAAAAGGTTGAAAACACAGAAGACAGACATACCCACATACAAAACACTCCACACACACAATATGCACACGTACTAACACACATAGACATAGAGACACACACACACACACGGATGCGCACGCACACACGCACACACACACACACACACACACACACACACGTACGTACACAGACAAGTACGCACACACACACACACACACACACACGCTCAGTGAGAGCACACATTTAGGATAAAGGAGAGAGAAGCACAGGTCAAATATAACAGACTATAAATTCCTATATGCAATATTAATTAAGTAAAACTTTAAAATTCTAAAGCAGCCCCCCCGGTCAGGCAGATAGTGCAAAAACAGTATGCAAACGGTGGCGAGGAACCCAAAACTCTAATCGAGAAAAAAAACCTCAGGAGAACCCAGGCCCAACCAGGGGATTCCAGTTCCCCTCTGGCAAAAGCTGCTGCCTCTGCACAAGCTCCAGAGAGCTTGCACAACAAGGCTAAATAAAATAAATAAACTTAATAATAAAATAAATTATAGTTTAAGATTATCATTAATAATCTAATAGCATTTGAAATAGGCGCTTGACTAGGGCGCCATCTAGTGAGGTGCGCCAAATATGCGGCGAGAAAAATATATATAATTAAAATTATAATGTCTATTTATTTTTTCAACAGTTTTTGCCATCCCTCTATCTACAACAATACTTTGACATAAAAATAAATTAAACTTAAGTAAAAGAAATACAATTCTGATGTGACCTTTAGCTGTCAATTAGCGTTTATTTATTAAAGTTTATTTTTTGTATATTTATTATTGAACAGGTTTATTCTTTTGCACATATTGTTATATTGTTTGTATTATCATTGTTTAAATAAATGTGCAAATCTTTGGACATGAGTTCTTTTCTCGTGGGGAAGGGGCGCCATCAGTCAAGCTCGCCTAGGACACCAAATGGTCTAGGACCGCCCCTGAATGTGTCCTGTAGTTTGGTCGCATTTAAAGAAACCGCATGGGACATTGAAATCTAGGGGTTGAGCTTGGTATCGCAGTCTAAATTCAAAATATCGGGGTGACAAGTTTAGCCAAGTTATGCCAGATTCACATTTCGCGTCTAAAACCGCGCAGAAAACGCGAGCTGCACTGCATTCTCCTTTTTTCCCAAAGTGCCTGGACTTTGCGCTCTCCTGGCGTCTGTCATCGCTAAGCAACCATGGGCCAAGATAGCCATTGAGAAGAGGAGGCATAAACAAAGGATATATGGATTATATGCACTGAAAATTCCTTGCAATATCTCTGCTACTAGATTTAGTTATGCTGTGATCATCTCTTCATTGAGCTTGTCTACATTGGCTGGTTGGTTCTTGTCACATGACCTGCGGTGGGCTTGCGGCTTTCTGAAAAATTGAGATTTTTTCATCTCGATGCAGTGCCGACGCGCCTAAAAAAAGAGCGCGTCGCACCGCATGGGAGTCGCGACCGCGTCGCCCCCTATTTCCGCGCGCCTGACGCGCGTCTACATTTAAAATAATGAATATGCTCGCGGAAAAGACGCGAAATGTGAATCGGGCCTAAGGCCATGAACACACTTGACGTCTTTTTTGACAAGAAATAGTTGACAAGAGCGCTTTTTTAGTTAAAATAAAAGCTGGCAGCTTTTGTGCAGCTCAGCATACGGGATTCATATAGGCAGAGTAACGGAAGTCTATTTGAATTATAAATTTTGCAAAAACCAACCACATATTTTAAAACTACATTACTAATTTCTCGCTAGAAATGCAATCAAAAGTTATTAAAGGTGAAAAATAAACTTTAATTCATATAAAAATATGTTCAAAGCAGTGCTTAGGCTTTTTTTTTTTTTTTTAGAGAAGGATCCTGCTCGACCAATAACCTTCCTCGCATGTTGTTATGGAAACGACAGGTCTCGTGTTGTGGAAAAATATCAGTCTTGTAGTTCAAAAAATCTCTCAGACAAAGAAGGTCCGGGTGTCAAGGGGTTAACTTTATTTGCTCGAGTCAAACAAAGTGAGATGTTCCAAGTCATCTAAAAACCAAGTGTTTTCAGTCTACAGTTATAGTAAAATGTCTGAAAGGTGGTCCTTTCTAAAACCAATCAAGTAGATTCCCGTTATCTCGTATTTCTATTAACCAATTGTTGATTTTCTGCCACCAATATATCCCAGGCAACAAGGTGCGTATTTA
>NC_079910.1:19380760-19386765 GCF_024868665.1 Triplophysa rosa
GATATTTCAATAAAAAGAAGATAAGAGAAAATCCTTTTTATGTAACTAATACACGAAGGGAATGTTTGGCTTGTAATGACAAAAATGCAAGTTTTGTAACAAGCCTCTGTAACAAACCGTTTCCCACCATAATCCCAAAGTCTTACACTGAAAAAGCAACATATCTAGGGACCAGAATATCATAAGGCGCTTTTCCACTGCATAGTTCTGCACGGTACAGCTCACTTTTGGGGGGGTTTCCACATGGGTACAGTACCTAGTACCTGATACTTTTTTTTAGTACAACCTCTGTTGAGGTTCCAAGCGTACTGTACTGTACCGATACCAAAATGTGATGCGTTTACACGCAGACTACTGATTGGGCAGAGAGAATCATTACCAGCGTCATTGGATTTGCAACACATTGATACGTATTTTTATACGTAATATTAGCATTTCGTTATATACTTCGTGACAGTAAAATAGAGATTGAGACCTTTAACGCAGTGCTAAATGCTACATTAGCTTACCCCCATGCGCCGTCGAGCAAACCAAATGATCGTTGTCTGCTCTTTGCTGTAAGATTTCCCAAACTCTGGTATTTTAGCAGTAACATTATATTGTTTTTGCTGCCGTCCGCCATCGAAATGCTCCATTACGACTGTGTTGTGCGTGTGTTCGTCTCGTTCACAAAGATGCTACGGCAGTAGAGGCAGCGCAACCATGACGATAAGTTTATAATCCCCTCCCACTTTGAAGGGTACTAAACTGCTGTGGAAAAGCAAACTGAGCCGAAGTGAAATGAGCTGTACCGAGCCGAGTTGTACTAAACCTGACGGTACCATGAGTGGAAAAGCGCCGCAATAGACCTATGGGTGGGTTCTTTTATCTTGGGTTCTTTTAACACCCTTAACGCCCTAGCAACCGTTTGAATTGAAAGCATTAATTTGTGCTCTGTGTAATAGTAAAGCGATAGTTCACCCAAAAATGAAAATACTGTCATCATTTACTCTCTTTTGTCATTTCAAACCTGTATGAGTTTCTTTCTTCCACAGAACACAAAAGAAGATATTTTGAAGAATGTTGGTACCCGAACAGCGCCGGCACCCATTCACTTCTATTGTGTGGACACAAAACCAATGCAAGTGAATGGGTGCCAGTTAACAACATTCTTTGAACTATCTTCTTTGTGTTCTGCAGAAGAAAGAAAGTCAAACAGGTTTGAAATGACAAGCGGGTGAGTAAATGATGACAGAATTTTCATTTTTGGGTGAACTATCCTTTTAAGTCTTGTGTTGTATGAAGATTTAAGTTAACTTGTAAAAACTCTCTCTTGAGAGATCTGCGCTTCTTGCCTCATTCGCAGCCCTGTGAATCCATCGTTATTGTGACCTTTTCATTTATGAAGGAATAGTGTTGAGGGAATGGAAATTCATTTCTCCCTTGCTCTCTCTCTCTCTCCGTCTGAAGCAGTAGTGTGGTGAATAAATATTAGCAAGAACTATTGAGTGGGGATGTTTGAAAGCTCTGTTGGTTACAATGACAGGATGGCACATCGTGGATCTTTGTGATCATAAAGAGCAGATTCTGTGGGCAATGTATGAAATCTTTTTTGGGTCTTTTTTACATAACACATCCCAAACTATTTGTGTTATGTACATGAAGGCCACTTTAAAATGGGTGACCTAGAGAACAATAAAACAAACAAAATTCCTGTCGATGTGTACTGAAACATGGCTATATATCGAGGTGGGGTTATTTGACTTGGGCCAACTACACCAGCAATCGCGTAGCTGCATGCTAAACACCTCAGCAACAGCATAGCAATGCCTTGACAACCCCTTAAAACACCCTTGGATTGCATTTCCTTCTGAAAATGTTAGAATATTCCTATTTTTTATATTATTTATACACCTGACTGCACATAGTTGCAGTAAATTTATAAAACAGTCTCTTCTGTCTCTCAGTTAATGCTAGTCTGACCTTATTTTAGACTGTTCTAGCACCGCTGTGCCCAGTACATGGAGTGATCCTGACAGCGGACCCTTGGGGATGGCCGGTACAGGCAGAGGAGGGGAGGAGTTGTCTGTTAAAGCTTTCCACTCTGAAACCGTGAGACAGAAGTGCATTATTGATTGCTAGCAAGCGAGAGAGGGAGGCGATAAGAATTCATATAGGATTTTCACACTAGGAAGGTCATCTCGCCATTGAGCTTTAAGTGCACACAGAAAAATTGACCTGATTAGGAATGTAATCCTGTGAGCTCGCTGAGGTCGGCATGCTACAGCCGTAATCTCGGTGACCCTTGCAGGTGCGCAGTCGTCAACTCAAACTGTCAGTTCTCACCATGCAGATCTACACCTGTCGCTGTACTCTGCAGATGGATAGTCCCACCCCCAAACACATGCCATTGGTTGAGCTAGCTGGTCAAACGAACAAAGCATCAGTCATTTAATTTTTGAGCAATCTCGGCATGAACTACTAATAGTGGAGTAGTTACGTCGAGGAATGGGGCTTTAGGTTTCTCTGGTAGTTCTTCACAGTTCTGTCTCTTCTGTAACGCTTAATTTCTTTCCCTGTCAGCTGCTTGAATGTTCCTGGTTAGCTTTCTTTTTTGGTACCTCTTGGTGTGTGATGCTTGCAACCGAAAATGTTAGATGTAGAACAGCTGTTGCGAACCATCACCCGTGCACCTCAGACTTTTACCACCTGCCATGGCTGTTGTCCTAGAGCCCCGTGTTTGCTTTATCAATCACCATCTCTAAGTCTTCAACGTCAGCTGTGTCTTAAAATCTAAACAGACATGCTGTCTACTTCCTTCGCTGTCTACACAGCATCTTAATTCACAAGGACCTTTACATGCACTATTACTACATGCTATTGCCAAATGCGTCACACTAGAAACTCTGTAAAAGGATTAACCCTAAATAAGTGTCCATTTAGGCTCTAAACAAATATGTTAACACATACTACAAATGCATACTTATTCAACACAGTTTCTTTGCTTTTTATGTCCTGCCAGCAGTTGGTTTATGTAGCATAAACACACAGCCACGGAAAAAGTTAAGAGACTATTTAAAACATATTTTCAGTTTTTATTAAATTTACTGTTTATAGGTATGTGTTTAGGTAAAATGATCATTTTTGTTTCATTCTGTAAACTACTAAAATATTTCTCCCAAATTTCAAATAAAAATGTCTATTTATTTCCCAAAACTGAAAACTGGAGAAACAGGCCAAAATAACAGAAAAGATGCTCTGTATTTTTTCAGACCTCAAATACTGCAAAGAAAACAAGTTCATATTCACTTTTAAGCAATACAACAGTAATATTTGTACATGTTTTAGGAAAAGTTTAAAATTATTTTTTATGTGATAACCTTGACTTTATCACTCCTGAGGTTTGATTTTGTTTAAATTCAATAGACACTGGACTGCCACAATACGTCTACAAATGCTTCATGAATCAAAATTAGCAATGGTCTCTTATTTTTTTTCTGAGACTATATTTGACTTCACAAAAACTTGTTAAAACGTGTCAAAACATTATTTGACTATTTATCCATGCTGTCCAGCTGTGCGTTCTGGGAAAATTCATTTGCTTTCTCCTTAGGAACCAGGTATTTGACAATCAACATTATTATATCCAGTGTTGTGCCATAACAGTAGCTCTTGTTATTTGCATACCTTTTTTGCAACATACTTCTTTCGAAGATATATTTAACTTCATCTTAGACAATGTGAAACCTATTTTGCCTCTTCCCTTGAAGTTTCTTTCCCAACTATTACAATATTCCATATTTACAGCATCTAATTCAGATTTATTTAGTAAGATGCTTGTCAGAGGTGAACCACCCTCATGTCACAGATAAGAGTGTGACCTGATTCGCAGAGATATTGCTCCCAGCTTGTCTTCGTTAGAAACTCTCTGAAGCACAGAAAGTTTATGATTTACTGCAGGCCAAAAATAAAACCTCACTTATAGCATGTGAAAGGAAAGTTACCGGGGGAAAGTCTCATGTGCGATACTGAGGTTTGGGCTCACTGAGCAGCTGCAGAAACTAGCAGCTAGCAGCATCTGGATACCTAAAAGAATGGCAAGGATACACTCTGAAGTGATAGTTCAGGTTTTATCAAGGCAGAGGAAATGGGAACTGACATGAGTTTTGTTTATTTCTAATGTATTTCATGCAGGGGCGCAACTGCACATTTTCTGAGGGGTATGCAAGATCAGTATTGGCACCCCCCATCGGCCACCCCAATATAAAACACACAACAAATAAAAAATCCACAGACAAGTTGTATATTGCAGTCATTCTATTTTACATCATGTGAAGGTGACAATCAGATTTGCATCTATAACAGAAGCATAAAGGTTTCCTTTTACAGAAACACTTTTCCAACTGCTTCACAGTGTAACAGATACACAATTCTGAAAAGATAAATAACAATCTGAAAAATAATGAAACAAAGCAGCAAAAAGTACATAAAGTTTATGTTCAGACATACACAATAAATTAGGGCAGAAACTAACGATTATTTTAATAACTGTATAATTGGACGATTGTTTTTTTGATTAGTCGGATAACAGGCTAAACAGTTTTTAAATTGATCTTTTGCTTATAATAACTAAATAAGACTTCAAATAAGGCTATTTATTGTATTCTTTGAAAAGTGAGTTTCACTTATGTAGTCTAGAATTTTGACATTTAAAACCTTTAACAAAAAAACTTGTCAAGGTTTAAACAATAAAACTTCTTTAAATATCCCAAATATAAGTAACAATCGAGTTGTAGCCCATTAGAGATGTGCTGATGAGGAAATAAACTTATTTTGATCTTTAAAGTTATACATTTAGATTATTGTTATCAGAATAAGACGAATAAGACGTATCACATGATATACTCGCGTTGTATTTTTTTGTTCTTTTCCCACTTAGGCCTACTTTAAAACGAATGCTTAGTTTGTGGTTCATTAATATTGAATAAAAACACAACAATAAAATTAGCCTATGTTAAACACCTTTACTGTGCATTTATAATTAAAATATTATTGAAAAAACGAAATAAGATGGATAACAGATATTATAACGCAAATAAATAAAACATCTTTGGATTTTCCCCTTGCTTTAAGCATTTTTAGTTTGTGGTTCACATTTTATGAAAATATCATTAAAGTAAAACAAAGACAAACTCACTTACATTAAACGCTCAAATTATTTTAAATTAACAAACGTTCTTTTGCGCTCTTGTCTCTGTCATCCTGTCAATCATTGCGCTGTTTCAGTGTCCACACGCAATATCTCCGGTGCTCTGTGCTGTGCGCTGGTTGCAGAAGACGCATCTGCTCACGTTATGTGAAGGACACGGACCTGACGTTCAAACTGCACAGCTCGCGTTGTCATATGGGGAAAACGTGTCCGACGATTAATGAAGAACCCGAAATGCGTGATAGTGGGAGACTTAACAGCTTTAACAACTCAGACTCACCCGAATGTAATTATAAAGCTCCTTCACATAGATTTATTTTATAAGTGCCAAAGATGCAGGCCTAGAGGTGACCTGATATTGTATTATAATATGAACTACCTCTCAGGCAACGTTAAATAACTTGTTTTTTACTTGTCAATTTACTTTTCATTTTCATGTTCTGTTCTGCGCTTTGGGAAGTTTCTTTGCTCGATCCATTTGGTCATTTGACTGTGAAAGAGTGATTGGTTGACATAATAACTTGATTAAATAAATGATATATTTATTGAACTCGTTTAAAATGCTAGACAAAAGTGAAACTAAAACGTTTTAGTTAATGACTTTTTCGTTATATTTTTTATAACGTTTTATAAAAAAAAAAACGTTAAATAATATTTTGGCACAATGGCGCCCCCACTTGTGCGGCGCCCCTATGCACCGCATATACTGCATACCCCATTTTTGCGCCCCTGATTTCATGCAAACTTGTGTTTCTGAAGTACGTTGGTGTGCTTTTAATCTGTTAAAAAACAAAAATTACCTTCATACAGAGTTTCC